>NC_135498.1:26237950-26262107 GCF_052857255.1 Amblyomma americanum
GGTCGGGTTCGAACCCGGGAACTCCGGATCAGTAGCCGAGAAATGTCTTTTCTGGGGGCAATAAAAGTTGTTCAATCAAAAAATACTGAGAACAAAAGTAGGGTCGGGTGTCCCTCGAGTCTGTTGTCAAAAGTTTAGAGACCAGGGGATTTGCTTCCGAGCAACACCGTATGGCTCGCAATGCATCCACAGCTTTCCAACCTCTTGAAGGTAGGAAGGTTTGTGGTCCTGCCCTCTCCGACGGGTAGGACTTTCAGGAATGCTACAGGAGCCCCAACTACATGGCTTAGAAGCAAACACCCTGGGCTCTAAACTAACCAAGGGTGCAATCTCGGCGCTTTCACTAGACCTGGGTTCGAGCCCTAAGCGCCGCATGCCGTCGGCCGAGCTGTATGTGCACGCGGTGCCCAAGCATATGGAAAACGATCACTCGGCAACAGACGCGCGCGCGAACCAACCTGCTGGTGGCTCAATCAGCGCCGCCGATAGATTATCGAAGGAATGCGAACTGTCCCGCATCCCCTCATCACGTCCCTCGTCCTATCTTTGCGGCGCGGCTCTCGAGTCCAATTTTCGCCGAGCTCGTATCTTGCGTGTGTGCTCTTTTCACCTCTCCGCAGCAAGCGTCGGCTGGGCGACAGATAACGAGGTGACGACGAGGACAGGAAGATGGGGGGGGGGGGGGCGACCGCGGAGATTACGTGACCGCAGACCATGCGCGCACGGCTGCGGCTCCTTTCAGCCGTTCCGCTCGCCTATCCGGAGGTCGACACTAAGCCGCGCGCTCAAAATGGCAAAAACTACCCGCCGCGGTGTCTCAGTGGTTGTTAGAGCGCTCGGCAGCAGATCCGGTGTACCCGGGTTCGAACCCGACCGCGGCGGCCGCGTTTCGATGGAGGCGAAACGCTACGGGGCCCGTGTGCTGTGCGATGTCAGTGCACGTTAAAGATCGCCAGGAGGTCGAAATTATTCCCGAGCCCTCCACTACGGCACCTGCCGTCCTTTCTTCTTTCACTCCCTCCTTTATCCCTTCCCCTACGGCGCGGTTCAGGTGTCCGCCGAGGTATGTGAAACAGATACTGAGCCATTTCCTCCCCCTCCCCCGCCAAACAAAAAATCAAAAACCAAAACCTCCGTGACAGCGTGGGACACTTATTATAGGCGTGCGTTCGTCACTGCCAGCATGTCTCGAGGATTGCCACCAAGACAGAACCTCTCGCCGGGTGTCTGCGGGGTGCATTTACCGCGCTCGCCCGGTCGTTGCTGCGTGGGACAAGCGGGGAGCAGGCTTCTGCGAAAATCCCTTTAAGGAGTCGCTGCCACGGGCCGCGAAGTGGTTCCGGCTGTCTTCCGACTTTCCCCGACGTCTCCACCGACCCCTACTCCTGGCCTCACGGGCTCAGCACCAGCGTGGGAACGGATCGCCACAGTGTCTTGTCTGCGTGCTTCGCCGGCCATCGCTAATGGCAGAACTACTGGGGATTTTCTCCCGACGGGGCTGCGCCTCGGTTTCTTCGAAGTTCACCGACCGGCGGAAAGCGGGCCGACCACCTGACGTCTCCTGCCAGCCCGAAGGGGTTCTGGTCTCATACCCCTCTCCCTCGGACTGAACTTATGCCAGGGACGTGTCCATGTGTGCGGAGGTGTCTGTGTGTGATAGCGAAAGTTTTGTCCACACCCACCACGGCGAGGGCGTCCCCTACCTGGGGAATCTAGGGAAGACGCAGTGTATAAAACTGGACTGCAGATGCAGTTCAGGAAGCTCCCTTCTGAACTTGAAAGCTTGTAAATATGTAAAATAAACAAAGTCTTTCCTTCTCCACTAACGAACCCTTCGCTCAGCGGCACTCCTGTCCGGGACGGAGCGGGCGTCATCTTGACCGAGGTTGTGTCGAGAAGCGACTCCGATCCCCACCTTCAGCACCATACAACACTCCAAATAGCAACAACAACGATAATAATAATAATATTGGCAATAACCGAATGCCGCACAGTTCGAAATATGTTTAGCTCCCTTCGAGTTCTAATTGTAGAGTGTCAGTCACCTGGGCCAGAAGTGGATGTCACGGGTTTATTTGTCCTATTTCGATTCGCATTTTCATCGAAGTTCAATAAAAAAAAAACACCACCAAGAGACTCGCGACAGACAAGCACATACATCCACTCTGCCTAATCCAGTCTCTCTCTCGCGGTGTGACGCAAAGCGACGGCCACGAGGAGAGGGCGCAGCCGCCCGTGTCGCCGCACCGCACGTGAACGCACGCTCGGCGGACGCGACCACCGACGCCTCGGTCGTCCATCGGTCGCGCATGGCAGCCCGTGCGGCGCGTCGCGCGACGACGCCTCCTCGCGCCAACCGCACGCGCGGAGGAGGAGGTCTGCGTGCGGGCGCACTCAACAGCTCCTCCGCCACTGCGTCGTCGAGGGCGAACGCCTTGCCGCGTTCATTAACGACGTTTCGTGATGGAGCTGTGTGTGCGCACGTTACTACGCGTTATTCCACGCACTGCGCCAAGGGCGGGCCCAACAGAGAGCAGTGTCCCGTTTGCCCAGTGACTCCGCTTCTAATTAGGGGGGGGGGGGGGGGGGGGGAATTAGTTTCTCTGCGGAATTAGCGCTTGTCCTTCGTCTTTCTTTGCGTCCGTGTGTTTTTTTCTTTTTTCGCGCTTTTCGTCTTACAATGCATTACCAACTAGCCCGCACCCACACCTTACCAAGTTTCGAAACATTGCTCTACTACCTAATATGCCTTCTGCAGACTGGAAGGCTCCACCTCTTCGCGAAACGTGCCCTGCTAGCGTCATCATCGTGATCAGCCTGACTACAACCCACTGCAGGGCAAACGCCTCTCCCATGCCTCTCCTCTTCAATCTCATCACCCGCTTATGGCAGTTGCTCGGTTAAGAAGGTGTCTCCACTTCGTATCAGGACGCTCAAAGCCATGCACAAGCGTCACGGGGGAGTGTCACGTTCTAGTTACCGCAGTGGTTAAGCGGCAGTCCCATCGCTGTCGTCAACAGGCAGACCACGTGTATGCCTCGCCCTCTCGCTCAAACCACAGCGCAGCAACCCAGTGATATATAACACGGCAATCCACTTCTTAGAAATCAATTCCCATTTTGTGTAACAGTTCCTTCACTTATCCGTTACTCTCATTTTATTGGCGTTAGTATGTACTTTTGCAAACACCGGTGTTTGATCATTTGTGTTTTAATTACTGGCAAATCGAACTCTCGGGCTGACAAGAAAGGCAAGATAAAATACACGTGACTTCTGATATCAGCGGGACGGAAGAGGGGGGGGGGGGGGGGGAGAAAAGAAAATTACGTTCTCAAACGCCCACACAAAAAAAAGACCGCAGAATTAAAAAAAATAAAACCCGAAAAAAGTCCAACCCCTGCCTATAATAAAGGAAGCCCCGTCTCAACGACCGAGCACGCCGCCCAACCGCCGCCTGTAGGCATTTTTATTTCTTTCCCCAAATCCTCCCTGGTCCTCGTTCCGCTGACGCTTCTTTCCGGGCGAAGCACTCCCGAAAAAGCGGCGACGTTGTCGTTTTGTAGCCGCTCCGACGCACGCCATCCAACCGTACAGCAGAACAAAACGAACGCACAAACATAAAAAATGAAGCGAAAGAAATTAGCGCACCGCGGAAGACTGCGAACCACGCACGAGAACACCCAGCAGCGCCGACGACGTAGAGAGTTTTTTTTTTTTTTTCGTTCACCACCACGCCATCCGTCAATCCGTCGCCTTTGCATCCAGCCGACGAACCTAAAGCAGCAGCGTCAGCAGCTCGCACGCGATCGTCACGTCGAGCTCGCGTGCGCGCCCCGCCGCCTCTCTTTTATCGCGCCGATATGCAGCGTCGACGACATCTTCATTGTGAGCCGCCCCTGATCGGTCCCGCGAGCAGACAGGCGGCACCGCGTGTCTGCCGCCCTGCCCCACATTCGGCGCGCTTTTGTTTACTCTGCGATAAAAAAAACTGCCGCTCACGTCCGGTCAGAGCGAGGCCGCGGCATGGCACCGTCGCGCAGAGAGGATCAAGTGACGCGAACAGCGCGTGTAAATGAAACGGACGCCTCCCCCCAGCTTCCCAAGTTGGAACAATTGGAGGGGGGGGCTTAAGCTCCGCCTTAAGGGTACGACGCGACAGCGTTAATGCCCAGAAATGCGGAGTTGGTCATTCTCTCCTTTAACATCCACAGATCGCTGGGAGTGCTCATACCACTCCTGGCGCAGTGGTGCAGCGGTTAAGCGATGGGCCACTGCCCGGCGACGGCAGGTGCTGCCACCGGTTGGGGCTTGTGAGAACCGCGACCGATCATGAATGGAAGTGCCACGTGCCACGGTGGCCACTTTGCTCCCAATCCGGTGGGTAGGTTGTGGTGACGTCACAAGGTGGTGTGACCCAGGCGGCCTACCTGATATCTAGTGGGAGGGCGGCTACGTGCGCCATGCCTATAACTCAGCCCATTTTTCTCTCGCAACGCCGACGACAACGCCCGATTTTCTGCAGAACGCGAGGAGCCTTAACGCTGTCGCGTTTTAAAAGCTAGCTAATTCGAACTTCATGCCAAGAATCTGCATAAGCCGCGGTAACGCCCATCGCTAAACTGAAATGGCCTGCTGGATATAATGCGGGAACACATATACCGCTCTTTGAGGCAGCCTCTTGACTGGCTTCCAAAGTTTGTTACGAGAACTTTAACATCCCGAAGCTGCGCATGGGCTGTGAGGAACGCCGTAGAGGAGGATTAATTTCGACCACCTTCAAGGGGTTCTTTGAGGTGCACTCACATCGCGCCATACATGCACTTGAGCGGTATTTAATTTCGCCCCCACCGAACATGCAGCCGCAACGGCCGGGGTTCGATCCGGCGACCTCGCCCTCACCAGCTGAACGTCACGGCCACTCATCGACCCCACCCCCATGGATGGGTGCCCGAAACTTTTTCCAGTGCTTACTACACTCCCACCGGGTTGGCGAGAGAGAGACGCAGGCACCTCAAGGCTCTCACTACGCAAGTACGCAGACTGTTCAGCGAGCGCAACGTTAACATCTCCACGAATCAGATTCGTGGATCCTCTTCCGACCCGCCGCGGTGGCTCAGTGGTTAGAGCGCTCGGCTACTGATCCGGAGTTCCCGGGTTCGAACCCGACCGCGGCGCGGCTGCGTTTCTATGGAGGCAAAACGCTATGGCGCCCGTGTGCTGTGTGCGATGTCAGTGCACGTTAAAGATCCCCAGGTGGTCGAAATTATTCCGGAGCCCTCCACTACGGCACCTATTTCTTCCTTTCTTCTTTCACTCCCTCCCTTATCCCTTCTCTTACGGCGCGGTTCAGGTGTCCGCCGATATATGAGGCAGATACTCCGCCCTTTCCTTTCCTCCAAAAACCAATTATTAATTATTATTATTATTATTATTATTATTATTATTATTATTATTATTATTATTATTATTATTATTATTTTTATATTATTATTATCCTCTCCCCTTGCACTGTTTTTGGCAACTGCAGAGCCCTGAAATGGAGGCGAAACACAAAGGCACCCGTGTGCTGTGCGATGTGAGTGCACGTTAAAGATCCTCAGGTGGTCGAAATGATTCGGGAGCCCTCCACTACGGCACCTCTTTCTTCCTTTCTTCTTTCACTCCCTCCTTTATCCCTTGCCTTACGGCGCGGTTCAGGTGTCCGCCGATATGTGAGACAGATAGTGCGCCGTTTCCTTTCCCGAACAACAAATTTTATTTTTATTTTAGAGCCCTGGGAGAGGACGAACTGCGCGCGAGCGACACCGTACGAACCGCCTATGCCCGAAGAACAGGACACGCGAGAGAGGAACAAATGAAAGAAAGAAGGACGCGACCATCGGCGGCGATAAGGACCTCCCCGCGAAGAAGCCGACAGCGGCCGACCGGTTCGTCAGTTGCATAGCAGCGACGATGTGGCAAGCGATTCTTTGGCGCCAGACGTCGACGGGGGGGACGGGGGGTGTAGCCGCGCTGCAGCGGCGCCAATGTCGCCGCGCGCTCCACGTATGTTAAGCCCGCGAGGCGCGCCGCGGTCGGTGCGGGAAGTAGCACAAACAAATGAAAACAGGGGCGGGGGATTCCCTGGCCCAGTCTGCGCGCAGATACACGCGGAGAACGGCGACGACGAGGGGAAAGGGGGGCATATTCAGAATGTCCCCGTTTCTTTTTTTGCGTTCCCGCCATTTATCTGTATTCTCCTTTCCTCGCCGCGCCACGCTGTGGAAGAAAAGCCGCCTAGCGGCGGCGTGTTACGTACGAACGCGGTCCAACTAGGTCACACACACACACACACACACACACACACACACACACACACACACACACACACACACACACACACACACACACACAAAGCAACCGTTTTTCCAGGCCTGGCACGGCGTAGCTAAAATGACGATGTGCGCGAAACTACCATCATCTGGAATGCTCGAGGTCGAAGCAGCAACTGCATCCTACACGGATCGAATCGAACTGTCTGGCAAGCAGCTTGTTTCGATCCGCGTCGCCAACGAGATGGTGATGGTGCCTGATGTGCGCTTCCCTCGCGTAACGCATGCATCGCAAGAGTTTCGACCTCGAAGCTGCTGCAGCGGAACTTCAAGCCTTAGCAGAAACCTCTTCACGCGCCGCCGCCGCACGCACCCCGGGCGAGAAACCAGCAGGCTAGCTAGTGAGCCAGCGCGCCACCGCTGCGCAGGCAAGCCAGGCTCCTCGACCACGGGAACGCACCCCCGGTGCGGACCGTGACGTCAGCGTGACGTCAGGACGAGCCGAACGCCTGGCGACCCGTGAATCAGGAAGAAAGAACGCGCGCGAGTGCAAGCGCAGCCGTCGCCGCGCTAGCAGACGACGCAGGCCGGCAGGCGCGCGCGAAAGCAGACGACAAGCTCAAAGTAACAGAGGAAGAAAAAAAATGGCGGCGCAAGACGGCCGATAAACCGCCCAGGAGCGGCAACGAAGGTTTATTTCCAGCGGCAGGCCCGAAGCACCCGGCGCTGGTTGGAAGGGAAGAGAGAAAAAAAATGGAGGAAAGCACGCGCACCAAGGAAGCCAGCACAGGCAGACGGGCGCCGTAGGTGATGAAAAAAAAAGAAGAAACGGCAAAAAAAAAATGGCGAAAAACAATCTGCACACGGCGCCATTACGACACGGACGACGGCGGCGAGTTTTTCAGGAAAGTCAGCCGGCGGCGGCGTCCCTGGGCAAGGGGTTGCTGCTCGGCGGGGGCTGCCAGGTAGTACGACCGACTTGTGTCAGCCGACCGACCGGTCCGGCCCTGGCGCGTTTCCTCACCGCCCGCGCTGAAAATACGACGTCGACACGCGGGAGCTTCAGCTGGACTGCAAAACCACGCGTTACTACGACGCAGGCCTAGGGCTAAATGCTGCATGTCGCGACGTGTTTCGAGTGCGGGTGGGCTGGCGACGCGTACGCACCTGCGTATGTGTGCCGGTGTGTATGGCTAACAGGATCCGTCCTGTCACGCCACATACACACTCCTGAAGAGACCAGCTGGCACAGCTGTCGGCACGACGTTTATAGCTGTATATAGTTTTTAATTTGTAACCGTTAGCTGCGCCCAAGTGGGTGCTAATGGGATATTCCTCCTCTGAAATCTACACCAGCTCGGGGTACTCGCCCAGTACGCCATTGTTTGGTAGCAAATAATCCTCCACCGAAAGAACGATCAATGTGTGATCGTTCCCCAGTCGTAGACCGTTCTCGCTAAATGAGAAATGCACCCCTTGAGTGAATGAACAAAGCTTCAGCGAATAGTGCAACAATAGGAGGTTAGTGGCCAGCACTGCCACTGAACTCTTTCCCGGCTTTCGGATGGGGTCCATTTTTTTTTTGTGTCATTATGAGTTACCCTAAGCAATTCACTGGTTTGTGGCAGATGGCCCGACCGACAGTCACGTAATGTCCAAATAGCGGGCTGACCAAACAAAACAACCAGAGTACCAAATTTTGCGCTATGCAGTCTAGGAAGAGTTCACCAAAGCCGTTTCAGCGGAATGCTCGCCAAATTCAGAGCACGGACGTCTGCAGATGAACAAATTGTTGTAGGTTTCGTGCAGCCCAGATTTTACGAACGGACTCGCATGAAACAAACAAACATAAAAAACGAAGTAGAGAAGCACTGAGAAACCTGGCAGCACTTTGAAGAATCGTTTGCGTGCCGTAACGCACAAATAATTTCTATTGTCAGTAAGTATCAATTCACGTTTGATCGTCCGCAAAAGACGAATTTATTTCCGAGAAAATTTCAATCCAGAATTTTTCCCGCCACTAGATTCAAACTCGCGACTGCTAAACCAAAAAAAAAAACAGAATCCGCGATCACCGTTTTGAAGCGAGAGGCTGTGCAGCCTGGTCTCTGGGATCCGTGCCATAAACAACTTTGTCGCCGTACCACAGTTTACTTGCAAAATCACCCCGTGGTGGCGACACCTGTATTTCGTTCTTTTTTTTTTCTGTGGTGGTGGCGGTGGCCAAGAGCGCTGAGCTACAGTACAATCGAGACGGTTCAACAAGTAAAGGAGCAAAAAAAAAAGTTAGGAAAATTCCACGCACAAAAGTGCACAAGGCCGAGAAGGGCACGTGGGAGAGAAAAAAATAGAGAGGGAAAAGTGCTCAGACATTCTCTGCACCTTTTCAAACAGCGAAGACTTGCACCACCACGGGCCGACTTTTTGTGTATACATATTTATTTGCCCTTCCTCACTGCGGCTCAGGCCGGCGCGACTCACTTCCGCGTTTGTCGCTTTGGCGACGGCTCGAACCAAGTGACCGCGCGCCAACGGAATGACAATAACCCTTCGACGAGGACGCCGAAATAGACGGAGAGAGGCAAAAAGGCAAAGAAAAACTGCGCGAACCATAAATGCAACAAGAGAAAATGACAAATACTACTCCCAAGTAGACAGCAGCCGCAACTGCCCTCCCTCCCTCGTCATCCCCACCCCGGTGACGACACGGCGACTGTAGTGCAAAAGAAGGAGTGGGGAGGGGGGGGGTATTTTTCACTCACTCCCTCTTGACGCTGGTTCTCTTTTGTTTTATATGAAGTCCGGGGTGCGTCCTCGCTCGATCTGGGTCCCCCCTCTCCCCCCTCCCTACGTTTTTTTTTTCTTCACCGCTCACGTCCAGGCCACTTTTTTATCGCTCCCTCGGCGCTTCTCTCATGCTGTGTTCCTCATCGCGGCAGCGTCGAAGGCCGCCGCAGTTCCGCATATGAAACAGTGCCTCTCTCTCTCTGCTCCTCACGGCGCGTCGTCCGTCGTCGCAGGCGCCTTCCGGACCTTGCCACAGGACGAGGGAGCTAATTCCATGCACTGCTTTCACCGCCGAAGCCATGCAGTCGGAAGAAACCACACCAGTCGCTGCCTGTAGGAAAGCTTCCCTTCAGGACTCGCCCGATATATCCAGCTATAAGGACCCATCCGAAACCGCATAGAACTATTGCAGGCACTGTCTCATTCCAGAGAACAGGGAGCCGACTGACTCTCAACAGCGCTGAGACTACTGGCCTGTAAGTGTCCTGCAGGACACTTACCTCATTTAGATCAGGTGTGCGGCACCCAATAATTGCGTCGGCGTGCTCTACCACGGTATACTAACACAGCTGAGAAAAGATTTGTCTATGCATCCCGTGTCCAGGAGTACTTGGTGGCTAGATTTGGGCACACAGTGCACTGCAGGCATACGCTACACGAATAGTGCACTACTCCCGGCGACACCGACATAAGGCGGGCGCCCGAGGTCGGTACGGCGCACTGCGCAGCTCCGCGCCCGATGACGACCTTGGCGGCAGGCATGGGGGAGGAGGAAACTGCGCTACTTCGACCGGCGAGAACCCGGCGCTGGGACAAACGCACATACACACAAATGTCGAAGGAACGCACCACAAGGGAGAAACGGAGGAGGAGAGAAAGAAGCGGCCTTTCTCCTCCGCCGTCTCTCTTCTCCAGGCTGCGACAGCGTGGGTGAAGGCGTCTCCTCGTTAAGGCGACCACGACCACTAAAACCGCAAGGCCCCTTTGAGACCCGAAAGGGTGGCTCGAGCGAGAAAAAAAAACACGCACCACCACGAGGGGGCGGGGGGGGGGGGGGGGCGGGGGGGGGGGGGGGGAACGTCCGCGACGACGTTTCGAGAGGCAGTGGTGCTCTCCGAGGAGAGGAATGCCGCAGCTGCTGGGCACTCACTTTCTTCAACACGAGTGAAGCAGACACGCGAGAGGGGCGCAGTCGCATATGGACCCGGGAACACACACACAGTAAATATATTGATCGCCTCTCGACCATGGCGTCAAGAGCGTCCGTCGCGTTAACACAGGATCCATCTCAATGAAGCGCGCACTGAAGCAACTCGAACGTTTAACGCGAGCAGACTTGGTCGAAAGTTCCCGGGACACTGTACAAGGCGGCTGCTGGTATCGTACCCCCGAGCCCTGCAGGTATATAGCAGGAAGTATGCTACTCCGTTACGTTCAACTGCAAATTTGGAGGCCTGAAAGCTTTGGAGCAAGCCTGCATACTACACGCAGAACAACAGCGGTGCAGCGAGTTCCGCTAAGCCTTCTAAAACCAGTCGCTGCCTGTTGCTAAAAGAGATAGGGAAGTTTTTTCTTTTTATAAAAACACGCTGAAAGGCAAAGGAGTGCAACAAATTCTCGACGTGCACAGAGCGGCGCGATCTCCTTGTGGGGAACATCATACAAACAAATAGTCTATAGTGTACCCCTTCTTTTCTGCGGGACTAAGCTGCGATGGAGATTAGCCACACAAAGCCCACAATGCAAAGGCAAAGCTAGCGAAGTTCACCAAAAGCGGAAGCTATCCGCTGCCCGTTCCTCACTGCACAGCTGGTGAAAGCTTGAGAGTTTTCACAGTGATTGGGGCACCGAAACCGTTCGACGCGGCCTAAGATGACCCACAGGCACAGCCTCTTCACTGACCCCCTTCCTCGCACTACAAAGCCTTCTCTGTCAATTAAATACTCGGCTGTCGGCGGAAAAAACTTTCCGGCGCAAAATGGCGACACCTCGAGTGTGCGTCGCTCGGGGAGCAACACACCGCGAGTGCCCGAAGACAACCGCGAAGGAAAGAACCCCGGCGCCGTCCATGAGACGGCGGAAGCCCTAAAGGATACAGCGCAATTCCTTTTCCGGGAAACGTCGCGACATCCAGACGCCGCCGGCGCGTGTGTATCCTGGTCGGCGGACGTCACGACGCTGTTTTCTTCTGTCACCCCCCCCCCTCCCTCCCCCACCTCACCTGTCTCGAAAAGAGAACACCTTCCTAAAAACAGGCTCCGCGAGTAACGTCCAGTTCTATCTGCACGCCTCGCAGCGAAATCCGCCGCTCAGGGCACGGCTGCTGAGCACAAGGCAAAGAACCTCCAGGTGGGCCAAATAAGCCCGGGGCCCTTCACTGCGGCCTCCTTTGATTACCCCTCAATTTTTTTTCAATGAATTTTGATGAAAATAAAGTTTTTACCACCACTATCATCATCTTTTTTCTTTTATCCTGCATAGCGCGCTTATGGTGTCCACCTCGAGTGAGACCTTTCATCTGAAAACTTGCGTCTTGCAACGACAAATTTAACCACGATCGCGACAAGGGCCCTCCAGGCTCTTGCCCGTGATGATGATGCCGAGCGGTCCGACTGACGAGGGTTCAGTCAAATCTCGCAAAGGCGATCACGAGAAACTCTCAGCGACAGATTTTCGCACTTTACCAGCGCTTAAGGCCTGACCAAATCGGCAAACACACTTCAGAGAGCACGCAAGTCGGACGATTTACATTCCACGCTAACGCTACAAGTCGCCGCACTATATGCCTAGATTCCAGGTTTTGGAACGCATCCAACACGAAATCCGAGGTATCATTCCACAATGTTTCTTCATCGGGCCAACATCGGACAACACAACAGAGAGAGAGAGAGAGAGAGCAATATCAGCACATCGAACCAAGCTAAGCCAAGCAAGCCAAGGCCACTCGGAGATATTCTCGTTTTTTTTTTTTTGTCGCGATAAATGGCGTTCTCCAAATTGCCCATCGAGCCCAAACAGAGGCGCCATTTCACCACTTCGCGAAGCCGTAAACGAAGGGATGGATAAAAGTAACGAAAGCAACAGAGAGAGAGAGAGAGAGAAGTTGGCGGAGATCCTTGTCTAGAGCACCAGAGCACCGATCGCGTCACTTAGTGGCTTGCCCCAATTTTCGACTGGCGTTAGTACGCTTCCTTCCCCGCTTTCTCGGGTACTACACGAAGCCCGCACGTGCTTCGGCCTCCCGATTTTTTGGCACGTACATACAAGTGTTGCGCGAACTCCGACATATCCAATTCGTATCTCGAGACCATGTTCCACTGCGATTCAGTTACGAAGAGCAGTTAGTTACTCCACCATCGGGAGCTGGCTTGCCTGTATCCATAGGCGACAGCGTTATTGTGGCAAAGCGGTTACTTGCACTTGAAAAACGGAGCTTTTACAAGGCGGAAAATAATCCAAGAAACGAAATACCGGTGCTGCCACTATAGCGGCCGCTTCTGCAAACAAGCTGCGGTGGCGTCAAGACAAAGTTTTCGTGCGCGCATGCAAACGGTGGTCACGCGTGTCCCCTTCTCTCTTCAACTCGAGTGGCTGCGGGAAGGGGGGGGGGGGGGGAGGGGGTATTATACAATTTCTATAATTTTCAAACCCCGTTCTCTCAGCAATCAATGCATATCCTGCTGTCGAACCAACATCAATATAACTAGAAGGCGCGAAGTAATCTATTTTTACTAAGAACGAAAATCGGACGGAGTGTCCTGCGCCCCTTGAACGGCGCGGAGAACTGGCAGCGCGTGACGTAACACGCACAGCCAGAGCTCTCGGCGGAAGCGGCGCTAAATGCGGGATGCTAAACCAGACACCGACAGAGGCGTGGAAAGGGAACGGAGAATGTCCTCGCCAGACACGATGGGAAAGAAGAACAAAAAAAGAAGAAATAATGCAAACAGGACGCGGAAGCCGGAACACTTGCGCGGCGTAGCCTGCGAAGAAGCGGTGCATACGCTTTTCTTTTCTTTTTCTCTCGCCACGCCGCGTCCTCCGGCGGCGGTGCAAGCTCTTATCTCGGGAACACGTTTTCAGATTCGCACGCAAAGCGAGAAGACGACGAGATGGGCGATAAGCGACACGGAGAAAAGAAACTCTTCGGACTCCAAAATCCCTCCCCGCCGCTGTACCGACATCGCCGCCCAAGCACTTCCTCGTGGCTTCGTGATCGGAGGCGCATTACTGACGACTGGCGCGCGCACAAGAGCTCCCCGAAAAGCCTGTGTCGGCAACGTCAGCGTCGTCCCAGCGAGGGAGATCCCGGAGGCGCGAGGGGAAGGAGAAAGCGGAGGAGGGGAAAAGGGATTACAGCCGCTCGAATCCATAAAGTCGAATCGCGCCAGCGCCTTCATTGTCCAAGGGCGGCCTAGGGGAGCGCGATAGCATCTTCGCCGACTACTAAGCGCTAATGCCGTGGCCGCGCTGCCACGGTTCGGGCCGCCAAACTGTTTCACATTTTTTTTTTTTCCAAGCACTGAACCGCCAGGAGAGCTGGGTGTCCATATCCAAGAGAGCGACACAATCGGAGACGCCAGGGAGCAAAGGGTGCGATGGAAACATTGCTTATAAACGGGGGGCACTAGTGAACCGCCAGGGTTCTTCTGAAACGACCGTTATTTCATTCTCTATCATGACCTACCCCGGTATCTGCCTATGCTGTCCCGGCGATGAGGCCGCAGAAACAAAAGAACAATAACGGAAGAAGAAAATACAGATAAAAAGAACTCTCCTCGAAACGAGTACGCGGGATACTGGCGACGTGTCAAACATTCCAGTCTTCTCGTTTAACCCCCACCCCCCAATTTTGTTTTCTTTGCAGTTTTCAAATTTACCAGCGTCCCTCCTCCTTCCCGATAGGAGGCCTTTCTGCTCGCCCACTTGGAAAGCGGAGAGCAGCCGAAGAGAGATAGAGAGAAAAAAAAGAAGAGAGAGAGAGAAAACTGGCACCAGACGACCAAAGTCGCGCCAGGAACGAGGAAAAACAAATCAGTCGCGGCGGCGGCGGCGTTTCGCAACAACCTCTCGCTGCAGCGGCGCTAGCAGCAGCCGTAGTAGTAGTCCCAGCAGCAGCAGCGCCCGGCTACGGGACACGTTCGCAGAACGAACGAAGCAAGGCGACCGACGGGACGTGGAAAGCGAGAGCGCGTATGCCTTCTCTCTCTCTCGCTCTTCTTTTCAGTTCACCGCTAACAGCAAAAAGCACGCCCGTCGCCTCCGGTGGGCAAAAGCCACGCCGTGCCGCAAAGAAAAACAGAAATCCCCCCTTTCCATCGACATCAACGACGGATCGATGACGCCGCCGACGCGGGGCATCACTTTCTTTCCCCTCTCTCTCTCTCACTACCTTACTTTTCCTCCGTCGGAAGGGACGGAAAATTTGGTGAATTCTGCGGATTTCAAATCGCTCGACACACTTGATGCACTTACGTTCGATGACGAAGGGATAAAAGCGTCAGTTCGAGCAAACCCGAAGGAAGTTCGAATCAAGCGATCGAAAAGTTGACCGGACTTGCACTGCGGCGCTAGCCGAAGCAGCGGCATTCGGTGTCACAACAGGGAACGACAGAAAGACAATACACCCCTGCACCAGTTGGCACAACACAGTGAGAGAGAGAGAGCGAAACCTGTGCCGCGGACACGATACAACAGTCGTGCAATACCGTTCGACTTCGCAATCAAAGTACGAACACTGTGTTCGTTTTTCACAGACATACTTTTAAAACAAAGAGCGAGGATTTATTTGCAAGTACACGCCAGATGAAAGAAACACTGGACGGAGAACGTCGGAAACGAAGAGTACGTGCTTCTCCGGCATCGCCGAGTGTCTGTCCCCCCCTCGACAACGCAATCGTCCCTTCCACGCATCCGCTGCGACCTCGCAAATCACTGCCCTACACCGACTCCGCTTTCCCTCAGGGGGAATATAGGGCGCCCCCGAACTGTTATTGGGACAGGCGGAGGCGTCCTTCCCACGCACAAAGCGGGGGAATCTCGGTGCCATGCTGTGAAGACATCTTGGGGGGCGTCAATGCCGCAGAATCCGACGGTCGTCCGCTCAACTTCAGCTGATCGCTTGTGAGACGTCTCTGACGGTATTCCGAAGCAGGACACACGAAACGCTGCGAAAAGCGATCAAGGGACAGCACTGGGTGAAGCCCACATTGCGGCATAGGTGGCGCCACCTCCCGAAACCATTTCAGTTCCATATACGGGAGACGTAATGAGACACGAACCACTCATTAAACATCCGCGTGCCTGAAAAATGCGCGTTGATTTATCAAAGTCACACATGATTAAAATAGCGAAACTTTTTTTCCTTTCCCGCCCCCTGTCCGAACTACAGGACAACTGGAAGTTATTCGAAGCGTCACTCGAGGAGGGAAGAGCGCAAAAGCAGGAGAGAAATGAGCATTCGCGGCCTCGTAACGACAGAGAGGAATACGCGATTTCTAGCAAAATGCAGGCACGACTACGGTATCTACTGCCACACACACACTCTCGCGAAAAGAGGCTCCCTTCTTTTGCGAGCCACGTGCCTGCAATAACTGCAACAGCATCCAGCGTCCAAAATCTCCGATTCTGCTACGCGCGACCAACGCGGCCAACGCCGGCACATAAAAATGCGAGCGCGAGAACGTCAGGGACGACAAGCGGCGCGTCGTGGGGGCGCTGCCGCACTTGTTTACGCCGCCGACACGGGCTAGGCGGATCAATGAACGCACTTCCCTCGCGGTCCCGCGAGTCGCCTCTTGGGACGGGATCCTTCCAGCGTCCCTCTTGGGGAGGAGCGAGGGCGCCCTCTCCCCACATTCCCCATCACAGTGCGGCGGGGAAGAGAACCATGCCGCCGCCTCTCGGCTCCCCCACTTCCTCTCTCCCCCATTTCGCTTCGCTCTCCCAATTCGCGACAACGGTGTTAGGGGAGGCCCGTTCCTCTCGACCGGTCTACTTTTTCGTTACCCTTCCAAACGTGCTTTGAAAGTGATAAAAAAGCGATGCCAGCAGGTACCGTTCTTTCTCGAGGCTTGCCCGACTGCTTATACAACAGTACACGCCCTGCAGCACGAGCTCAGGACCGCGCTTCTACCGAGTATCGCTCCGGATCAGTTTTTGTCGAGACAAGTTTGGGCGTCCCTTCTAACGTGGCGTCCTCGTCGTGTACCTATGTCGACATGGTCCCGCGTCAATTTCAACGAAAGCAAAGCAGTTTCTTTTTTTTATCCGACAAGTGTGCCACCAAGGCAGGTTTAGAAAGGGTTCTCAGAAAGAAGCGCGTTCTCATGCCAAGGCCGGTGTATCACTGAGCTATAATAGTATTTTTGAAGAGTTACGCAGCCAGCTTATACCTTCGTTCCGACCGCGGCCAATGCCGAATATCACACTACCTGTGCGCCACATTGATGAGGACCTGCCGTACTACTCAGATCGCGGCGCTGTGCGATGTTCGGCCACGGAAGAAAACCTCAGGAGATCGAGATAAACCCAGAGCCCGTCTCTCACGGGTCGTGACCCAAGTGCTGCTTCCGGGACGTCAAACCTCGTATACCCAGTGAGACCCACCAGCGCAGCCCTTCGCGTCCCTTCCAATTGCCATATAAAAAAGGGGGGGGGCAAGGAGTGCAGAGCGATCGCGCAGACCGAAGAGCTGTCACATTTCTCGCGCGCCCGAAAGTCTACGCAGCCAAAAACTTCCTCGATAGCGAGATCGCGCGTCCTGCTTGTCGTCACCTCGACATCTACCACTACAGCAGCGGCCACGCTCGTTCGAGTCACTTTCGCCCTCTACGCCAAGCACACGGAACGAGAGAGCAGAGAGAAAGCACCCGCAGCGGCCATCGGCAACCGAGGCAAAAAGTTCGCAGGCTCAAGGAGCACAGTGGGGAGGTGGCTCGCAAAAACTTGCGTTTCTTTGCCTCTCCACACCGTTCTTTCTCCTCTCCCGCTACGCAACCCCATGCGTCTACCACGACCGCACGCGACGCCACAATAAAGAAAAGAAAAAAAAAAACGCCAGCCCCGTACACAGCGGAGGAAACCACGTGGTGTCGTTGCAGCCGACCCACCGAACCGCGCACAAAAACTCCCGGCGCTCTGCGGGGGCTCACACATGGCTCTCCGCCGGGAAAGCTCGGCAACGCCGAAGGAGCTGAGCTGGAGGAGGGGGGCAGAAATAAAGAAGATATAGTACGAAGCGTGCCAACGAGACATGATCCGTAATGGCAGCACGAGCAGCAGCGGGGTCAGGCGAGCCATAGAGACGCGCCGAGGGAGGCCCCAAAGTTTGTTGGCTCGCGGGCCACCCGCGGACACTGGGTCACTCTCTCTTTTCTCGTCGCCTCCGCTTTCTGCGGCAGAAAACAGTAAAATGCGCCCGGGGAGGGAGGGTGGAAGCAAGCAAGTGGGGAACCGGGTAGCCAGAGGGAGGAAACACAACTGTCGACCAAACGGGAATCAAAGCCCCGCCGCCGAGGAACTGGCGCGCACACGTACACGTGCGACTCAGCTGTTTGCCTCCGGGGCACCGCGTTTGGCTCGGGAACGGCTGTACCAGCGGCAGCCTCCTCCCCGCTTTAAAGATGCATTTTTTTTTTAATTTTTTCACTCCGCGTTTTCCTGTAAGGGGTGCACAGTGACCAGGCTGTGGAAGCCAGTTGCCAAGAGCAAGTGGAAGAAGTGCTAAAGCTGAAGAAAAGAAACGCATGAACCGCTGCATCGAGGCCCCCGTCGCGAGCAATGCGAAGGACGGTGCCGCCGACTGCTTTTCTTTGCGGTCGTAAATGTGTTCGAGGACAGTGACAAAGCATCTTTTTTTCTCCCGCGCTGCACAGACACAGCGCACAACAGCCGGGAGCCCCGGCTTCCAGTCAGCGTTCACTCCGTGAGGTGCAATAAGGTTTCGCACACTCGCGTCGCACGTGCAGCTTTTACGAGCGGGAAGTGTCACAGCAATAAACAGTCTTTCCCGTATGTACAGAGTTCACGCACGCAAACGTGAGAAGTCTACGTAGCACACGCGCATGTCGTTTGAAACCCCCTTTCTTCTTTCACTCCCTCCTTTATTCCTTCCTTTACGGCGCGGTTCAGGTGTCCACCGATATATGAGACAGATACTGCGCCATTCCCTTACCCCAAAAACCAATTATTATTATTATTATTATTATTATTATTATTATTATTATTATTATTATTATTATTGGGGAAAGGAAGTGGCGCAGTATCGCTCACACAGCTCGGCGGACACCTGAACCGCGCCGTAAGGGAAGGGAGAAAGGGGGTCTGAGAGGAGAAAGGGAGAGGTGCCGTAGTGGACAGCTCCGGAAAAATTTCGACCACCTTATGATCTTTAACGTGCACTGACATTGACTTCTCGGTTCTTTCGTGAAGAAGAGGAAAGGAAAGGCGCAGCGACTACCTCAATTCTCGGAGGTCACCGCAAAGCACTAAGGTCGGACGAGCCAACTAGGGGGTCCGAACACCCACTGACGAGCGGTGTTCCAGACAGTCGGCAAAAATAAAAGGAAGAAGAAAGAACGGAGTAAAGAAATGAATGAAAACAGCAAAAAGAAAGCAGACCTGAACGAAACGAAGACCCTGCACACAAAAAGGAAGAAACTTCTAGCGGAATCCAAGGCAGCGTTCAAAGACAGCTGGGGGGCCGTCGCCCGGCGCTGAGTCACAGAGGAGCGCAGCTCTACGAGTGTGCAGCCCTTTTTCCACCTCCGCCAAACACAGCACAGACAAAAACATCGCACTGCGCCGGCGCTCCCGAAATGACGGCGGGCAACTGGCACTGCCCTTTGTTTCTCTTCTGTGCGCCCGTGCTCGAAAGGGAATGCACGCCCCCGAGGAACGCCGTTTTCTGCCGCGGCGCGGTTGTTGCACTGGTGGACGCAGTGAAACGAGAACGGCCTCGGCGCCGAAAGAACGAGCAGGCGCCAACCACGTCAATCGAGCCAGGACAACAAACAAGTGCGAGCCAAACTGAACCTATATAGAAGAAGGCAGGCACGCGGCGTCGACAGCGCGACACACAATGTCGAGAAGGAAGCTTTCTTTTTTTTTTTCCTGTTCCCTATCTGACTGCAAACATTGATAATGTCCTGCAATATGCACCTAACCAATCCCAGCTGTCCTGGGCTTCTCTGCTCACCGGGTTCCAACAACTAGCTGCTCCTGTGGGCCGCCATTAGCAATTAATAATTGGTTTTTGGGGAAAGGAAATGGCGCAGTATCTGTCTCATACATCGTTGGACGCCTGAACCGCGCCGTAAGGGAAGGGATAAGGGAGGAAGTGAAAGGAGAAATGAAGAAGACGCCGTAATATAAATCCCGCACCCGCCGCAGTGGCTCAGTGGTTATAGGGCGCTCGACTACTGATCCAGAGTTCCCGGGTTCGAACCCGACCGCGGGGGCCGCGTTTCGATGGAGGCGAAACGCAAAAGACGCCCGTGTGCTGTGCGATGTCGGTGCACGTTAAAGATCCCCAGGTGGTCCAAATTATTCCCGAGCCCTCCACTACGGCACCTCTTTCTTCCGTTCTTCTCTGACTCCCTCCTTTATCCCTTCCCTTACGGCGCGGTTCAGGTGTCCAACGATATATGAGACAGATACTCCGCCATTTCCTTTCAGCAACCAATTTTCAAACCCCGTATTTTTTTTTTTAAGAACGCAATTAAAGCACCCGATGCGGAGCAGCACATGAACATTTCACAACAGGCGCACTTCTGTTTCGCCCTGTCCTTTGGTACCTACTTTTGAAGGGGGTGAAAAAAGAAAAAAGAGCGGTCCGGGTCACGTGTAGGGGGCACTAATAAATAGAGCAGAGATCGGTGCGGAGGGGCCCCCTCCCCTCCCCCTCGGAACGTCTACGAACCGCCAGCTGGAAGCCGGCGCTCAAAAGCAAGCGCCAGCAACAACCCCCTCTCAGAAGGCGCTGCCCTGCCGCCAAAGCGTGCCCCCGACCGGCAAGACAAAACACATAAACAACCCCCTCTCTGCCTCCGCCCAGCGGTTCGTTCACCCCTTTGATTATTTATTCCCCAGCAGGGCGGCGGCGGAGGCCAAAAGATACACAGGCCGCGAGGAGAGATGGAAATGTGGCCAGAATGACGAGAGGAAGAGAGAGAGAGAGAGAGAGAGAGAAAAAAAAAGGCGTAACAACACTAAAAGAACCTCCCCAGTCCTCGACTGGTCCCGAAGCGCCGTGCTCTTTTTCGCAAGAAAGTCACTGCGTGCTAGAGGCAAACGAAGCACTGAAGGTGGAAAGGACTGTTGGTGCGAGGAGCGAGGGTATAGTGTGCGCTTTGTGTCTGTGTCACCGGCTCCGTGAACATAAACACCAGCACAGAGTGCACTAGGCAGTCCGTAACACTGCACACTGGTGCATCCGGCGGCATTTCGCGGCACTCCAGAAAGAAAGAAGTGGACTTGGAGAGGGGGGGTCCCAAAACTCTCGTAGCGAAAGCGAGGGGTCACCGCTCCAAAGCCACCGCCATACATCGTTCCCAGGGCATTCTTTCAGCCTACCCCATCAGCTCACCCCGTCGCTAACTGAAAGAAAGAAAGAAAGAAAGAAGGAAGGAAAGAAAGAAAGAGAGAGAGAGAGAGAGAGAGAGAGAGAGAGAGAGAGAGAGAGAGAGAGAAAGAAGGAAAGAAAGACCACACCCATGTGACGACAGATGAGAATCTAAGAGTGAAATTAGTGACTCTCTTCGTCCCGGTTTTGAACGCATAAAGCATTAAAAATAGCCCGCAGCAGGCAGCGCACTCAGGCGAGGAAAAAAAAGCGAACAGAAAACAAAAGGAGGCAACAAAGGGCCATTTTCGCTAATGACCTCCGGACAGACAACAAGGTACCACCAACAACTGAAATACAAGCACCAACGGCAACACTCTCCCTCGCCCTGACCGATGTTATCAATAGAGCAGCGACGGCTTGCTCTACGCGGGCAGAGCTTTTCCTTGCTTTCTTTTTTTTTTTCAGACAGCGACCGCAGCTTCCAGCAGCACTAGTACCGGAAGTAGTAGTAATAGTGAGTGGTAGCAATAGCAAGAAACTACACCGCGTAGACGAGCGAGCGAGAGGCGATGTCAGCGGCCGCTGATACGAACGCGGAAGACGAGGAAGGCCCACGCGCGCAAGCTCACACGCGACGAGCGCGCCCATACACAACCTGTCACTCCGCGAGCGCGTGGAGAGGAGGGTGGGGAGAGAGAGGCCCGACAAGCGAGTGCCGACAGCCCCGGCAACAGCAGCACTCACCTCCCCAGCCTCCGGTCGGCCTTCGCAATCTCCGTAGCGGTAGCAAACACTAATTAACTAGCCCCGCTAATGAGCCGGCGGGCAAAAGGAAAAAAAAGAGAAGAGAGTAGATACAGCGTCTCCCTTTCAACTCCCTCCCCTAATCTCCTTCTCTCTCTCTTCCCGCCATCAGTGTGCATTTCCCTCCTCTCACACTTCCCCTCGCAAGGCTGCGAAGGAGGGAAGCAGGAAGCGCCGCATCGATTATGCGAGGAAACAAAGTGTGGAGGAAATGAACGAACCGGCAAAGCAGAAACGGCGGGGACACATTAGGGAGTTTTAGCGCAACCGGTTAGTAAATAATAATAGTAATCATCATTGGTTTTTGGGGAAAGGAACAAAGGAAATGGCGCAGTATCTGTCTCATACATATCGTTGGACACCTGAACCGCGCTGTAAGGCAAGAGATAAAGGTGGGAGTGAAAGAGGAAAGGAAAAAAAGAGGTGCCGTAGTGGAGGGCTCCGGAATAATTTCGGCCACCTGGGGATCTTTAACGTGCACTGACATCACACAGCACACGGGCGTCTTTTGCGTTTCGCCTCCATCGAAACGCAGCCGCCGCGGACGGGTTCGAACCCGGGAACTCCGGATCAGTAGCCGAGCGCCCTGACCACTGAGCCACCGCGGTGGGTACGTAGGCGGTTAGCCGTACGGCAAATTCGGTAACGCGTTGCCGTAGCTACCGTTGCCAGGCCTGCCTAGCCATATTCGCCGTACAGCAGCAAGGAGGGGGAGCAACCTAAGGTACTATACGTTTTCGCTACCAGAGACATACCGGTTTACCGAACGATGGCTGTGCACGCGCAATGGCCTCCCCATCAATGCCACTGCGCATGCGCAGGAGGGGGTGCGGTAAACCGGAGCGAAGATCGTTCCCTGTGTGTTTTCTGGGCCGCGAAGAAGCAGTGGTAGGCCGGAGAGCATGCCATACAACTGCATACCATTTTTTTTTTTTTTTTCACTCATTTAGGCACTCCATATTGTCGCGTAGCGAGCTTCGCAGGTTTCGTGCGCCAGTTTTTCCAACAAGCTGAATGTGTTCTTCTCCCCGCGGTGCGACTGTTGCTGTCCTTGTGCTCGCTGCTGTACGGGCAGCCATTAGAGGAGCTCACACCCCGACAATTGGCAGAGCCGTTTTCTCTCTGGCTCTTTGTGAGCAGGCGTTGTGCGGCCCCTTCCCCGGCTTTGTTCGAATGCTTAGTTAGAGTAAAACGCACTGAGACGCACGGTTAGCTGCCTGCGGGGGGACAATGTCTCCCAAGGCCGTGTCCGAGACACCAGAGCGGGCGCGCGGACCCCCCCGCGCTTTCCAGGAGAGTCGCGCGAAGTGACTGCTTCGGGCAGCAGACTGCCCGGCGGACCAGATGTGTCGGGACGAGCCGCGAGGGCTGAGAGCGCGGACAGCGGGTCGCGTGGTGCACCGACTGGGAGGTTTGCGTTCCCTGTGTTTCGGATGTCGTTTTGTGTGTTTGTATCTGTGTGCCAGGCGGAAATGCGCGCGTCTTCGTGGAATTTGCGCGGTGCTCTCGAGTAAACAACCTCGTGGGCACCGGCGTGCTATTGGCTGCTTTCGTTTTAAAGAAATCGTTCTCATTGGCTTCGACAACCGCATTTCCGATTGGTTACTGAAAGTGTCCCCAGGATCCTGGGCAAACGTATTTAAGAGGGGGTTTTTGGCGCGAAGAAGAGAGAGGAACGGCTGCGGTCCTGCTGCTCGGGACCTCTGCTCGGAAGATGCTGCGCGCTCCTTGGTATGACTGACTGCGTTATTATTTACTCTTAGACCTTTTGTATCCGTTAGTTGAGTTTAAATTATGTTTTTCACCCATTTTAAATAAACCAAGTTAATTCATGCTACCCATCGGTACCTGCTGGTCAACTGCTTCGAGACGGCCGAGCGACCGTTCCGTCCCGACGTTACGCTTCGTTACAATATTGTGGTTATGAAAGACCAAAAAACTAAGTTTACCCCGCCTCAACCGCTATGCTTGCAGAGTACCCTAGTGGCCGTAGCTGATCTGAACGCAACGAACTTACCAAGAGAAGCTTTCCTTGCGTAAGACCCAGAAACGCCAATGGTCAATATTTTAAAATATTTTCTCCGTTCCCCGGACAGTATACGCCTGCTTATCTCTGCGAGCCTCATAAAAATAACTCATCCTTCCGGTTAAACGCACTAAAACTGCACTGGCGAAGCTCGCTTTCAACCTTGCCACAACGAGACAGCCGCCGCGGCTTTCCTCACCGCTGCCTACCGACGCCCCTTACAACGAGCGCCATCGACATCGCCCTGCCGACAGCATCCCCGCGAGCACAAAGTGCCAACGCGGACGCCGATTGAACACAGCAGAAATTCAAAGAGCCAAGGCGGCTCGCGATCGAAGTGCGCCAGCAAGACGACGACACACCCGGCGGCCCAGGACGCCGGAGGAAGGGGACGGGACGAATCCAGCGGCGGCAAGTTCCCTTCCCCTCTCTCTCGCTCTGCAGGGCGACCGAAACAAGGCAGAGCGCTCTTCGGAATCTCGCCACTGTCAGCGGGTGCTTCCCGAGGAGGTGTGAAAGGCAGCCGACGAGCAGTGTGTGGGCCCGAAGAAAAAAAAGACAATAAAACAACAACGAGGCTTGGAAATAAAAGAGGCAGACAAACTCAAAATAAAAACCCCGGCCAGGGCGGCTATTTTGCGGCGCCGCCATCCGATTCCTTCC
>NC_135498.1:26562207-26692207 GCF_052857255.1 Amblyomma americanum
GAGGCCCGTTTGCGCATAGACTCGGTTGTTCGTCGCCTATCCTTCTCAGCCATCCTCTTCCTGTTACTTAGGCCAAGGTTAATGTCCAGCTCGCTGAGTATTTGGGAAGACGCTTGAAGACTGCCTGCATTAAAACGGACAACAGCCTCTGCAACAGCGGCTTGAACCGCAAATAATGATGCATGGCGCTCCTTTGGTGCCAGTGACCATATTAGCGAGTGCAAACTCTCGTTGCTGTTTTGAGTTTTTCCTCGCTGGCAACGCTCCAGCAGCTTTCGGTCTGCCAAGCGCTGATATATTGGCAATAGTGCCTTGCACACATGCAATGGCAAGCTATATCTGTGCTTCGGAGTGGGCTCTCCCTTTGCTGCGGCACCATGAGCTTGGGCCCGTTGGGCACAGGCTGT
Source organism: Amblyomma americanum (assembly GCF_052857255.1). Taxonomy (NCBI): domain Eukaryota; kingdom Metazoa; phylum Arthropoda; class Arachnida; order Ixodida; family Ixodidae; genus Amblyomma; species Amblyomma americanum. The sequence continues at coordinate 26,562,615 of NC_135498.1, forward strand.
GATTTGACACATTATCATTTGATGTAACGTGGTGATACGTGGCCATCACTGCCTGCTGCATTGCTTCGACATCTCCGGTGTGAGACTTCAGAGCCCAGCTGTAGTATGCAGTCAACTTGTTCACAAGGTCGCCCGTGAGCTTGCCTTTGCCACTGAGGCTCTCTGTTCCCTCGCCTTTGTGCTTAGCAATCACATTGCGCAGGGCCGTGCCCATGCGCTTTTGCACATGGTTTGTGCAGTCCTCTTTCTGCACTTTTATAAAACCATACACATCAGCCTCCTGCAGTGCCAGAAATGTGCGGCTATCTCCATCACACAAAACTGTCGTGTATCGAAGGCCATGTTTCTCTAATGACCTTTGAAACATGACAAGTGCAGCCTGCACTTCCATCTCGCCAGATTTTTTTTCCGTGTTTTTCTGACACCTGTGGCTGCTCTTCCATGCCTCATACGATGGGTCACTTTCCGTAGGCCCGCGCTTGCACCCCGCACAGAAGTTGCTGAACACAACATAGTCTAGTACAAGTCCAGTGAACAGCTCAATCACTGCGGCCACACCGATGTGCGATGAATGACCCCGGGTCATCCACGAACCGTCGAACGAGACAGCGATATTTCCAGGGTTGTCCAAGTGCAACTCTGTGTAGAGCTCGCGAACGGAACGGGCGCTGTCCATCATCACTTTTTCGGCTGCGCGTGTTGTCGCGGGCGTCAGCTTGTTTTTCATGTAACCTTGCCAGGTTTTGCTGTGAAGCCCTCTATGGGAGATATTCATTACTGCAAAGACATCGTTCAGTGCGGTTTGCCGATTTCCCGTACTTTGCATTGCCCGTGCAGCAAGAATATTAACAGTAAATGGACTTATTTTTTGGCTCCCTTGAGCGCGCGGCGAACTCCACGCAGATGAAATCTCGCCGCAGTTCACGCACAAGAGAGCGAGCCTCACGGCTAAACCGTATTCACGATCACCTTTAGAAACGTCCACGTTTCCGCCACACACCTTGCACTTGACGGCACTCAGCAGTTCGGTGAAAGATTCCAGATTCACAATAGTGAACGCAGTATCGTGTACACTGCCGTTGGCATCTCGAAGCGGGCGATCGTCGCAGTTGCCGATGAAATCCTGTTTCCTCTGCGTTGCTGAAGTCGAATCGAGAGCTTGTAGCTTTTCTTTAGCTTTCCCTTCGATTTCGAGCAATTCCGAACGCTGTAGCATCCTGGTGTCGCAGCGTATGCAGCCGTTGTGCGTAGCTGTCGCCGAGCTCGTTAGGCTTACGTCGACGTCCGCTGACGCCGCTTCACCGGCCGCTGGTTCTTGCGCATTATCGGTGCTTTCCGATGATGCAGGACGTGAAGGAAGGTTGTTGACTCGCTTATTTCTTTTCCTCTGACCGAACTTGTGCCGCGAGTGGAATTTAATCGGCGACATCGTTGTGCGTCGGTCTCGCTTCTTTCAACAAAATGGCGCCGGGGACGCGTCTGCCAGCGACCAGCAGCAAGCCTAGCAGACGAAGCATGCGAGAATCCGCCAATGGGAGGGCTCGTTTCAGTCACGTGCTCATATCAGCGAATCGGACCTCGCGCTTTCTTTGTTGTTTGTGCTTCTTTTTCTCCGCGGCCATTCAGGGCATGCAAGCACAAGCGGCGGGAAATTGAAGCGTAGAGAGTCTTCTTTCAAACGAGACCAAGATGGCTGCGATCGGCGCGCTGAGACGAGCGTTCCAGGGAGTAGAAAATGCACCGTTTTTATCGTCTGCTCATGCACAAAATCAGGTGACGCGGTGATTTACATTTCGTAATACGGCAAAAATATTGATTTCTGGGAGACAAAAATTTGTGAAACTGGAGATTAATAGTTGTAGATTCCGAAAATGCCATTTTCAAAAATTCGACTTTTTGGTCATTTTTTGGTCCCAAAGACCCGTGTCCCCCCTTAAAGACTTCAAAATCGCAATTTTTGAAAATTGCCATTTTTGACCATTTTTCGCGATTTCAAGACCCGCGTCCCCCCTTAAAGGGAGTCTAATGATTTTTTTTCCCCTGCCACTCAATTAAAATTCACAGCATTAATGATGATGATGAAGGAATTTATGGGCTCTGATGCTTGGATGGAAAATGATCTAGCCTCGGGGATATGCATACAAATAAAGTACAACAGAACATTCATTATATGTCTTTCAAGAGACCGTGCGACACCATCATATAATCTGCATGTAGTGTTATTCAAAACTGTGTACAAAAGCACAATTGCACAATAAGTGGTTCCCCTATTTTGGCTGCCATAATTTAAAGCTCCTGATCAAAAGGATTGGTCAGCGGCTGGTTTCTAAGTACAGTCGAGCCCGTTTATAATGAACATGAGAGTCACGCGGCATCCATTCGTTATATCCTGAAGTTCGTAGTAAGTGGACCACAGCTTTAAAGACAGTTGCTTGTCAAAACACACAGTTTTTCCTCTGCGAAGAAGTCCATAATGGACGTCTGTTTTTGCAGTGCAGATCCGATGAGGGAGGTTTCTAGCTTATTTAAAGCAGAAGCGTACTCTTCGCCGAGGCCCTTGGCATAGACAAGTTGTCCGAGGCTCTCTATGTAGCCCATTTGTTACAGGCGCACTTACGGGTGCTGGCTCCGAAGTTTCATTCTCATCCGATTCCTCCGCGTCACTCTCGTCCCGCACATCAGAAACAATGCCCTCGTCCGTGCACGGTTCCGCGGTGTTGGCGTCGTCATCGACAGAAATAAAATCATCCAACCAATGTCATGACCCCCCCCCCCCCCATGTTGGAGTCAACAACGCGCTGCCACAAATCGCCGCCGGGCTGGTCATCTTCCGAAGCATCAGGCTGCGCATAAGACAATGTGTCGACGAAGCCGGACTTGCAGAAGCAGTTCTGCACGCGAGTTGCCGCCACCTCCGCCCAGGCCGCTTTTACCATCTCTACCGCTGAATACAATGCAAATGGGCACGGTGTTCCCATCGGCAATCCCGAATTACAACCAGGGCTCGAGGTTTGAACAAAGCCAACGAAACGTCCGCATAGCAACAAGTGACAAAAGCGCACGGTAAGGTAGACTTGCAACGTGCACAAGCGACAATCAAGCTAAAGCTGTACAGACGCACAGCGCCAGCGGAGAGGCCAATGAGAGGCGTCCATGAGCATCAGTGCAGCGACCTCTTGGCTACCACGGAAGGTTTACTTCACGGAGTGTGGCCTCCGAGATCGGCGCTGGCGGAGCGGTTGATCGCGGAGGCCACGCACGGATTTGCGAGAGAGTGAGGAGAGGGGAGCGGAGTTGCGAGGAGGGGCAGGAGGGCAATCTCGGAAGGCGCGTCGGTGGGGAAAGGGTAGCTCGCTTGAGAGCGGCACGAAACGGGGCGGGCAGTTCGCCGGCGATCAGGCTCGGGAAAACATACCGCGCGCTGGGCGCACAAAGGCGTCGGGGGCAGCTTATCTCGCATCGCGGCGCCGGGTTTACGGCGTCCGTTCGCTGCAACCGATCTGCAGGGCTTAATGACGTTCGTTATACGTGCGATTTAGTACCATTGAAACAATGTATATTTTGACGGTCGCGCAGGTCTCGTTCGTTATAAGCGAAAGTTCGTCTAAGCGGGGCCGTTATATGTGGGCTCGACTGTACCAACTTGGCCAGTATGCAATTCTGTTATGTCTTTGCCTCAACCGCCACTGACAAGAAGTGAGCAAGGGGGTTCACCTGGTGCGCCAGCTGCTCCTCGTAGGAAGAGCGCATGAGTGCGGCAGCGGCTGGGTGCATCAGGTCCTGTGGCCGAGGGCCGCCAGGCGGAGGCCCGTGAGGGCCGCCTCGCGGGGGCCCCCCACCTCCAGGGGGTGCTCCAGCTGGCCCGCCCGGTTGGTAGGCAGCCGCGTATGGTCCCGCCGCGGGAGGGGGCTCCCCGCCGGGGGGCATCGCCATGGCCACCGCTGCTGAGAGCGGGTCGTGATGAGGGGGGTGCAGGTGCAGGTGTGTGTGGGCGTGCGCATGCGTCGGGGGGACGTGCAGCTCACCTGCCATCTGTAACCTGTAAGGAGCAAGGAGGCCAAGAGAGAATGAGCACAATGCGCAGGCCAAATCAACACACAAAGGCATGACCTTCTGTAAACAAGAATAAAAGGGACTAACTGTGGTGTAAACAATGGAACTATTCCATGACCAAAAATACAATGCTGACATCAGCAGCAACCTTATCACTGTACCTCATACATGCTCTGTCCCAAAGTGTCAAAGTTTGCTTCTCATCTTTTTTTTTTTTTTGCATTTGCACAGCCTGTGAGATGCCACAATACATTTACTAACACTGACTTTAGTCTAAAGCCAAAGCACCCCAAGCCATGCAGATTACAAGGAGGTTAGAAATGGATTTAGATAGCCAGCTGTCACTGCAACCACACAAGGGTACTGTGGGGTGTTTCTTAATTGGTAATATCAAGGTGCTCTGACACCACACCAACGCACTCGATCATATACGATGCGCTGGGCAGTCACACGCACCTTAGCAGTGGGTCGGCAGCGAGGGCGAGGCGGTCGGCGGCCGGGTGGAGCCGGTCATCAGGGGCCAGGCCAAGGCGGTCTCGCTGGTCCCCATACAGTGCAAAGGGGGACATGCCCGCTGCCCCCAGTGCACCCCCGGCCGCCCCCAGCCCCGCCGCTGCTGCGTACCTCCGCTGCAGCTCCATCCAGTGGGGGTCATATGCCTGGGGAAGTCTCGACTTGAGCTCCAGCTCTGCTTTCAGCTTGTCCTGTAGCTCTCGTTTCTCCAGCTCCAGGTCCAGGCGCAGGCTGCTGCGGTGTGCCATGCAGGAGACCACTCATCAGCCAAGTATGCCCGGCAGCCAATAGAGCAGCCATAACTAAGCGCCGCAATAAACCTTCTTACCGTGTATGCGCAGGAACCTCATGCTACCAACCCACCGTGCTTGTGCCGGATGCACACAACAGTATAGTACCAAGCAAAATGACAACACCCAGGAAACGCTTTTTGGAATTGCCAATAATAATTTAAAAAAATGCGTAGTGGAAATTATGTTTCAACATGCTAAACTGAAATGCCAACTGCGCTATGCGACTGTAACCGTGGCCTAGTGGTTTGAGCACCTGCCTTGCATGCGCAAGGTGTGGGTTTGATCCCCAGTGCTGCTGGGTACCCACCAGTTTCCCAGTGGGTACATGCTTTCTCCTGGCCTGCTGCTCGGCTTCTCTTCCTTGAGTGAAATACTTGGAAAAAATGTGTTTATATCTTTCACACCACCTCGTGCAGACCAAAAACATGTTAGCCATGATGCAATTAAAATCAATTACTGTATTTATTCGAATGAAATGCATTTTTTACCGATCGTAGAAGTGAAAAGTTGCTCCTTGCATTATAATTGAATCTTATGCAAGGGCAGTTGCGAAGTCTCCAGAAACCGAGGGGAAAAAGAAAAACTAAGGAGATGTTTAAGCCGCCTTAAGATTGGAATGCAATAGCATTACATTTCTCATTTGTCGCAGCTTGTGCTGCAGTTGCTGGTTCATCAACTGCCATACTGGACTGCTATCTGCAGTAGCAGGTATCCACTACGCTGTGACGGTGCTGACATTTGCATATATCACATTTTAACGCAACAACGTTAAGGGCTCTGCGTCGCAGAAGAGCTGGCGTTGGCATTGTTGTAGCACGAAAATCCCCAAGAAAGCAAAGCAATTAAAAACTCAGTTATGGAGAAGCGCAGTGTTCAAATCGCAAAAACCTTGTAAAGACTCAAATTTTAGAAAACAAGATTCGGAACCTGCAAGGCCTTTTCAGTCACACCTAAAAAAATTTCTGCCAGAAGCAGCCCCAAAGTAACTCAAAAAATGTTTCTGTGATTATGGGTAGAAAAAAAACTGGCTGAAATCTCTGCAAAACTGGCCAATTTCCGAGCGCAATGGCTCCACTTCTGTACTGCCGCTTGGGACAGATTCGGTATCACTGGAAAGCTTGTTCCACTGGAGTTCTCCCGTTCGAACCACCTACCTACGATCAAAAATAAGCACACAAGCATTAAAATCGCGGCAGCCTCTACAAAGCCACTGCCATGAACGGTCATGAACTGTTCATGTAACCTCAATGCCATTTTCTAAAGGAGTATATTAACCCAATGACTTTGACTGCAGCAAGTGTAGCATGACTATGGCTTGATGGATTTTCACGAGGTTTGCTGCGTTGTATTTCTTGACAAATTCTTTATGTAGTGACGCCCTGTCCACAGTGCAGACCTTGAAGATACTGTGGGCAGTAACATCACAGCAGTGTTGTAGGTGTTACCGAAAAGAAGTAACTGAAGATGCTACTCGTTACGCTAAAAAAAAAAAGGAACGCGCTACTGCCCTGCACAGCATCAAAAAAAGGTAACGCGTTACCAGTACCGTTACCAAAAAAAAAAGTACCGCTCGTTACTTTGCTCTTACTCCATGGCCATAAATTTTAATCAGTGCAACTTCGCTGCAAGAACTCGCAATAACAATTTTATAAAGCTCATATTTCACATAAAACTTCTAGCCCAATTAATGATTTTACCCGAAATCCTGATTTAACGAGAATACAAGGGATGGCTTCTAACTCTGTGGCATATGGTGATGCCATTTTCTGAATGTGACATTAAACACAAACTGACACTTCGTCATCATTTCTAACCTCACAAAGAAAACATCGCTGAACTCTAAAACAAATTTGCAGTAATCCCGAAAAATGTGATGTTCCAAAATGCTCGGCATGCTTCCACCTTTAAAGGGTTGTATGTGTGAGTTGTATGGGATGGGGAGGTAGGTGAAGGCAATTGTGTGAATGAGTGTTCGTGCACGTGTTTCATGCTTTATGGCTATTCTGTCTTTCTTAAAAAAAAAGTTGGGTGCGCCGCCAAGGGCAGGTGTTTTCTGGCAGTCATGCGAGTCACAACAAGGGTCGTCGAGAGCACCTGCACATTTTGTTTATTTGCAACATCACTTTAGGTGGTCTGCAATTTTTTTTTTTTTAAAAAGAGGGGGCGTAGTGGGGCACAATTGAAATAAAAAGTAACTAGTAACGAGACACCTCACGTTACCAAAAAATGTTAACATAAGTATGTTACTCGTTAGAGTTCCAAAATGGTAACGAGTGCGTTACTAAAAAAAGTCATAAGTTACCGGTAACACCGTTACTTGTAACGTGTTACCGCCAACACTGGATCAAAGCATGTTAATCTTCTGACAGGAGTTCTGGCAGGCATGTCTCACTCGGCGAACTTAGCAGAGTGCCAAAATGCTGCGTGCCCTTGACAGGAGTGCTGGTAGCTACATGCACTGAGGAATACTTGGGTGTGTCGAGATATAACAATAACCTGCTATAATGATCTAATTTTCCGTTTTTTTTTTCAATATCGTTATAAATGTCTTGGAGACATGCACTGATGCATACATGAGTAATTATAAGTACGCTAAGTACGAATTAGGTAATTATGTGAAATAAAAGACTATTCCGTTCCACTTTTAAATGCAAAGTTTAAGCATCCCTCCCCCTTCCCAAATTTTTTTCTCTAATATTTCATTTCGATTCTCTATCTAGGTTGCTCGCAACCTGGCGGGCATGTTGTGATGAGGTCACAAGGTCACTGACCTCTCGACTAATCAGGACAGGTTGTTATGACATCACAAGATCCCGTGACATCTACCGACCAATCAGCGAATTTCATGACATCGGACGACAAATTTTCCTCCTCACATGAACTCTAATGATTGAAAGAGTTTGAAAGAATGCTATATACAGTAATCCCTCGTTATAATCAAATTGCTTTATTTGAAATTTCTTCCGGTCCCAACCGAAACGCACGCATTTTAAGCCGCATTACTCGAAGTGCACGAAGAGCTTGACATGCTTATAGCGAAGTGGTGAGTGGAGGCATCGCCGCGGCGGCGGCGACCCTTTTGCGCATGCAGTGTCAAATTAAAACCGCCGACGAATTAGTCTCATGCAGGCACAGAACAGACCACAAAAGTACCAAACCGAGTGCCCCTATCTGTTTAGCGGATGCGAACAGAAGCGCGCCCGAATCAGCCGCAATCAACTGCATCGCTGGTGTCCCCCGTGATAGAATCCAAACGAAAATATAATTTTCGAGACGCTTTGCGATGCAAGAAAACCGCGGTCTCTTGGATGCTGAAAAGTGGCCAAAAGACCGCGGGCAGACTTGCATCGTAGCATTCCATGGGGTGCGCTCGGTGAGAAAAAGTTTACCGCCCTAAAGAACATTTCTGGTGCTGAAACGTGCCAGAAAGCACAAAAGAAGTGTCCTTCCGATTATGAGCCCATTCACGCCTGCGAGCCGAGAGCGAGGTGAGCTTTCGGCAACGAACTGAGCTGTTCCCTGGCTACCGTAGTTGTAGCTAAGCCTAACCATTTCACATCGGCCAAAGCAGACGAAACTCTCGAAAGCGCGCGAACGTCATTCCTGAAAGTTTTCGCTTCAAACGAGAAGGCGACCCACAGGTCGCGCTTGGAAGCGTGAACAACGGTGTTGTCGAGCTGCTGCCTGGTCACAAGCGACTGCTCGTTGCAGGCCTTTTGCAGTGTTCGACGCGAGGAGCTACGTTAACAAATCGGGAAGACGACTTTGGGGAAGCCGGTCTAGAAATTTGCATGCCGCTTGTCATAATCACCCGGCATTGCAATAAATCACCGCCCCTAGCTTTGTTGCACTTTCCACGGTGCAAATCGACCGATAACTTGCCGATAACACGAAAATTCCGAGCATCACCAGCGGCGAGTCAGGCTGTCAACGCAACCATGGTGTTTCCCCGGCGATTTTCTCGAGCCGGTCATGACGAACGGTCTAAATGCATGGTAGGGTCATTAAATTTTGTTTCTAGACATCTGTCAACGGTGCGGACGCGACGCTGCACGAACACCGACACCCGAACCGTAGAATTAGCACAGTGTCGTCGACAACGATGCGCCGAAAAACTCAATTGCAAACTTCACACCTGCACTGCACACCTCAGGGAAAAAGAAAATTGCCCAGTAATCATGTGAAGACCCTACTACAAAACCATTCGGTTTTCATGATCGCACCGAGTACCTACAATGAGCGTATAATCGTTTTTTGAGCACAACAAACAACCTCAGACTCGAGCTACAGCATTTCTGTGACCCCCCCCCCCAAATAAAAGCGGCCACTGCCTTCGAAGTACCCTGAAATACCAGCATAAAAGCGGCCACTGCCTTCGCAATTCGAAATACCCTTAAGGCGGCGACCACGATCTCGTGCAATGCTTGGTCAGATCAGAGCAGGGGTTGCACGCGCCCAGTAATTGAACTAGAAACAGCCAAAGCTCACTGCCTTTTTTGCACCTGAATAAAGTTTTGCTTCACTGAATACATTGTATTTTGACTTGCTCGCCGTTACGGCGCAATTAAAGCTCGACTGTCATAGATTTTCTCAGGTGGTCGCTCATATCGAATTACCGCTTATAATTAATTTTTTTGCCGTCCCACTGACTTCGTTATAACGAGGGATTGCTGTAGTCTTCAAGGTTGACCAATGGAAGCTCAGAGACTCCAACATCCAACTAAGGTGACCAGCATGGCAGAACACAGAGCAGTGGTGGTGCCACAACAAACTTGTCACCGGAGGCAGCACACCAAGTGCAAATTTCGACGCTTTGTCTCCAGGAATGTGTGATAAAACACACAAGACTTGAAAGTTTTCTTTTCATTGTTTTAAAGTTCAGTAGACACCTACAACATTCGCAATGTGGCCACGTATTGACGATAACTCATATATCGATGGCATTAATTCAATTCGTGCAGAGAAAGCTTGGCACTGCTATGGAACAAAAAAAGGTGCTCTCGATGCTTTCCTTGGTATTGGTATCTTAAGTGTTTTCTGACAGTACATAAAGCACGTCTAAAAATAAAAGGCACAACATGACAGCCAGGTCAATATGAGGGGTGTTCACTCACTTCTCCCTGGAAGCAGCGGCCGCTGCAGCATACATGCCCAGTTGGTAGTGCAGCATCATGGGGTCCATGGCTGCAGCGGCCGCAGCCGCAGCCGCAGCTGCAGGGTGGGCCCTCGGTGCCGGGTACCCACCAGGGGAGAAGGCTGCGTGCGGCCGGGCATACTCGCTCAGCTGCCGCAGCGCGGGAGTATCTGCGGCTGCAGCCGCGGCCGCTGCCGCCGCATATGGGTTGGTCGCGGCGCCGCGTGGGGGGCCCCCCCGGTAGGGGCTGGCACTTGGGGGGAAGTCGCACGGGTGGCCGCTGGGGCCCGCTTTTCCCTCTGACCCTCCGCTCCGATGGTCCAGAGAGCTCAGCCGTTGCTGCAAAATGACGAATACAAAGCGCGCAGGTGTGCGATGTGCTTTCTCCACCTATCAAAGCAGGGCCCGTGTCACAATCGCGGGGTCGCAGGACGAACAATCTCGATGATACTATCGCGGCTGATATGAGACCACAAAATTCCTAGGCCACAGTATGTTGTGTACAATGGGCAAAACTGCGGGTGTTCCGAACGCTCTCCTGTGCCACGCAAGTAGTCAGCAGTGGCCACGCGCCCGTAAATAAATTCTGGTTTATGATTTATGAGGTCTTAACTTTTCAAAATGACTTGGGCTATGAGTGATGCCGTAGTGAAGGGCTTCGGAAATTTCAACCACCTGGGGTTCTTTAATGTTCACTGAGATCACACAGTACATGGGTCTCTAAAATTTCGCCTCCATTGAAATTGACTGCATCGGCCGGGATTGAACCCGTGTCTTTTGGGCCAATAGACGAGCGCTATGACTGCTAAGCCACCGCGGCGGATCGTAAATTCGGACAGGCATAAAAAGACTTGCATGAATGCATTTCCCATACGTCTGCATAGAAATTTTGGTCATTTTGGATGACACAAATATTTTTGTGGCCCCATGAGATCACTAACAACGAGGTTCTACTGTAATGGCGTTTCAAGTTGGGTCAGTTGGCTTTTTGTATAGTCTTGCATCTTTGCATTTAAGAAACATGGATTGAACTTAGAGGACTATAGACACAAAACTTTTGCCTGCGAGCTTTCTTCATTCAGATGATGTGTTAGACATTAGCGTATGTGGATCACTTCGCGATATTTACCTGCCTACGACCGCTAAAGAATTTATAACTGAAATTCTTCTTGACAGTACGAGAGCAGAAATTCATTTATAAACTATTTAGCAGTCACGGGCGAATACCACGCAGTGATCCATGTATTCTATCGTCTCACACACACCATACGAAAGAAGAAAATACTAAAAAAAAAAATCGGGTGTCTATAGTCCTCGAAACATGGGCAAGACTTATAGTGTTAACGGGGAAAGAGGATCTCATACCGAAATTTTTTGTGATAAAGTCAAAATTATGAAAATTTCAGGGAACATGCACTTTTGTATGCAGATTCCAAAATGCAATTTAATTTAATGTAAAAAAAAAGTCCTTGTGCACTTACTGCATACACTCGTGCAAGAGCCGGCCCCTTGTAAGGGCTGTACCCCTCACTTGGCAACCTACTTTTCAAAACAAAGAGCCAGACGAAAGAATTGTTTCAGGTGTGCATAACTTCGCCTGCGTGGTATGTTCCGCTGGGGGCATATAGACGATAATAACTGTCTGCGACACTAGGCGTGACCACGGAAAAGTCGTCCCACACAATGAACAGCACCTGGACTCGTGAACACACGGTGCCTAAGCGGTGTTAACGCGTCTTGTATGCTTGGCATTCGCATCAGAAAGGGCAAAGCATTATGCTGCGCAAAAGCTAGAATGGGTTGCGCCCATGATAGCAGCGACGCAGCCCCCTCCAGGCTTGCGTTTGCCTATTCTACGCTTTTCTTTGCAAAATCGGAACATTTTAAACAGTGTCACACTCATCGATTACAAAGGACAAGTTTTCTATGGCAGAAAACTCTATCAACTTGTAATCGAAGAGCCGCCGCATAACTTTTAGCAGGCGCTACCAGCTGCCAATTCACACCGGTGGAGCAACAGTGTCGTCACTTGTAGGCCGATCTCGCAGTGAATAGTTTGAAACACTATGGTGCGAAGCCAGTGTACATCAAAGTGCCCCTGGTGGTCAAAATTAATTCGGAGTCCTTCACTACGGAGCCTTTCAGAGGCACAAGGACAGGGCAAGAGCCGCAGGATGCTATGAAACTTTGATGTGACGATCCGGACTCGCCCTGGGAAAGCGTGCCACTGTGCTGTCGCACTTACCTTGGCTTCCTCCCTTTCCTTCTCAGCTGCCTTGCGTGCCCTCTCCTCCCTTTTCCTCGCCAGCTTCGAATCAGGTACGGGCTTGAAGGTCAAGTCCGTGCGAGCGCAAGAGTTGAATTCTCCTCGATTCCAGTGCCGCAGAAAGCTAGCACCAAGAAAAGGAAAGCATGTTCAGTGTACAAAAATTCACACAATTTGGATGATTTCAGCTTGCTCTGTAAAAGTGATGTCAAGCCCAAGATCACAATGGTAATCCTTCCACATTTGCTCAGTCACTGGTAATTGCACCTGTTAACTTCCAGAACAACAGAAAAAATAAAAGCGTACAGCCCAACGGTAAACTGTGGCTTTGATACCACACTGTTTCACTATCAGTCTTTACTGACACAGTTCTTGCTGTCATAGTACAGGCATTATCTCTCTCAAGTGGGCATCCCTCATCCCTGGAACTCTTATCAGCAGACAAGCAATGAAAGCATGACACAACGGGTAAGCAGCCCGCTCTGGCAACCCACTACTCACATGGCGGACTGGCTGCGGTGGCATTCGCTATCTTCAACCTTGGGCTCGGGGCTGGGTCCCCTCACCAGCTGCTGGGCCTCGGGCTCTTCCTCCTCCTCTTCGGGCACACCATGGTGGGCAGGGCCACCATGGTGGGAGCTGCTGCCATGATGTGACGACAGCCCACCACTATGGTGACCACTAGAGCCCCCGTGGTGAGAGGGTGGGGCCACCCGGTGCCCGCCCCCACTGTCCAGGGGCAACTGAGGAGGGAGGGGCATGGATACGGGGGCTCGTGAGGGTGGAGTCTTGGAGTGGTGTTGGGGGGCCGTCGCCTGGTGGGCTGGCGGAGGGGGAGGGGCAAACTGAGGGTGCGCCGGGAAGTGTAGGTGTGAGGAATAGAGCTGCGGGCTGAAGTAAGGGGCATATGGGAAGCTTGGATGCACCTGGGGAGGGGCACCAGGAAGACCACCCGGTGCCCCTGGGGGCGGGCGACCTGCGGTGACCAGTGGACTTTGATAGCCACCCAGGGGAGAGGCGGCTGTTGACACCACAGGCGATGTGGAGAACATGGGGGGGGAAAAAGGGTAGTGGTGGCCAGAGGCGGCAGTGGAGGCAGGTGTTGAAGTGGGCACAGCCTGCAGGGGCGCTGTGGATGATGGCCCCTTGACATGCACTGGAGAGTGAGAAAAGGATGGGATATGCTGAGGAGGAGGCGAAGGTGCACTTGCGCGCTCCTTGGGCGGAGAGGGTGGGGGCTCAGTTTTGACGTGGTGTGGGGGCGGACCCGGGTAGTCCACAGGGGGAGGTCCGGACAAAGATGGCGAGGACCGAGGGGGAGCCGAGGCACCAGCGGCCGCCAGAGAAGATGCTGGCAAGCAGGAGGAGGACGAGGGGGGGAGTGGTGCCAGGGGAGACAGACCCCTGGGCGCCCCCAGTGATGGACTAGCAGCCAACGGAGTGGACTCCGGAAGCGGGGCACTGCTGCTGTGCCCTCGGAGGGGCCCCTCCATGAGGAGCGTAGGCGGCCCACTCATTTCTTCCTTGATGCGCACCAGGTGGCTTTTGACCGTGGCAGGCATCATGCCTGACGGGAGCAGAGGCTCCACTGGAGGCGGAGGCATGGCTGACAGAGCTGCCAGAGACGGGTTGATGCCGCCCGACATGGGCAGCGGAGGTGTCGGGCGGCCACGCGACGATGGGGATGACACCAACCGAAGCGGCTTGGACTCCTCCACTTCCATTTTGATCAAGGACAATGGCATGGCATCAGCCGGCGCTACTGCTGCAGGTGACTTCTCCCTTGGGACTGGCAGAGAGAGGGCGGGTGGTGCCTGGGGCAGCAGTTGGTCGAACTTGTCCTCAGACATCATCAGCTTGGGCGAGGGCGCCAGGGTCTGTGCTGGTGGTGTTGGCACGCCTCTGCTGGTCAGCTGGTGGGCTGGGGGTGGCACAGGTGGTGACATGTGTCGTGGAGGAAGAAGCTGTGGGGAGCGGTCCAGGTGTGGTACCTGACTGGGCACACCTGGCACCACCAGAGGCACAGGTGAAGGGCATGGCGGTCGGGACACCGGAAAGGCCACAGGCACATCATCAATGACTGCTGGGCTACACTGGACTTCCTTTGGTGTCCTGTAAAAGAGGAGCACAGAGTTTGCACAACTCCAAGGGCAGTACAATGGTGGCTACTCTAAGCAATACGGTATTTATCACCGAGTCAAGTGAAAAGTCATGTACCTTCTTAAAGGGACACTGAGGAGAACTCCATCAATTTTTTTTGTTAGCAAAATCAGATAGTTCGGCATTTCATGGTTTTGTTGCCGCTTGTCCGGGCGCGAAAGGTGCATTTATTTCAAGGAAATTTGGATTCGATGTTGAAAAGTTTTTCCCGCCCCTCTGATTCAAACTCGGGGAACTCTTATGACGCCACGGCAACTCTTATGACGTCACAGAACGGAGTGACGTGAATCGTGACGTAAACGCAGACTCCGTGATTTCTGATGGCTAGCGGTGCGGTGTTCAACCTTTGCAAGCCTCAGAGATTCGTGACATCCATGAAGTAAAGAAAATTCCTCCAAGGTGGCGCCTCTTGTCCTAGGAAGTCATCACGCTTGTACTTGCGAGATTGGCCTGTGGCAGCGATACCTGTATTTTGGTTCTTGCTATTTTCTACATTACAAGAGCTTTGTTTTCAGGAAGAGTGGCGTTCTTGTGATCAGGAGCTGCTATTTTATGGATACAAGTCAACTTCAATTTCTCCTCAGTGTCCCTTTAATTCCACAATGAAAAACAATGGTGGTTACTAGGGATGTGTGAATATTTGATAATTAGAATAGTTTGCGTCATGCATAATTGCGTAATAAATAATTGTCATGCAGGTGTCGTGTTCTCGCTTCCGCAATGATTAGAGCTTCAGTTCCACCGCCGCCTCAGAAAGGGGAGCATAGGGTGTGACTGAGCCCAGAGTGCAACCAGAATGTGACAATCAACTTTTTAGAACAAAACAACTTAGGTTTTTGGCTATTCGCCCTAGCATTTGACATTTCAGCTTTTTTGTTATGACTGTACAACTTTCTTCAGCAAAAACAGCTCTTAAGATGGCCATTAATGCGGTACATACTGCTAGATGAACAGCTGGTTTTAAAGAAAAAAAGTTTAATGTAAACTGTATGTCACTTTGGCCGCACAGGGACATCATATGCTGAAAAAAAAAAAAAAACCATAAGTGGCGTTCTGGAATCAACACCTAAAAAAGCCCGCCGAATTTTCGGAAAATAAAAACAGAGAAGTCCAACCCTTAGTTACGGTCTGCAGCCTCATGTCGATATTTCCCAGTAAAAATGACAAACCCTTCACATTTTCAAAACTGTCTTCGGATTCTGAATATGTCAACAAAAACTGACGGTATCACGGACTACCTGAGACCATGATAGCTATGCCATTAGGAATTCAGCAAAACTTGTGGTCTTCAAATCTAGCAAATGTCTAGCAATCTAGCAAATGTCAGTCTGCCTGCCACTGTTGCCCGAGGTAACTGACTCTTCCACGTTGCGTTGCTGGCATTCTCTGCAGTCTCCGCTCCCGACGTGCGAGAGCTATCGCCGTCGGAATGATGCGAGCAACCATGCACTGCTCTACCAGTGTCTTTTTGGAGGAGGAAATGCAGCGGAGGAAGAATGATTTCAAACGACCCAAAATGACTGTGACCACATGAGCAGGAGCGGAGCAAGTGGCACGCTAATTTCGGCTTCGTCTTGCCATTCTCGACTGTTTTCTGGCCGCACGGGTGCATAAAAGTGTCTTTTTTTAGTATTTCTAGATGGAGTTGGACTGACATTTTTCACAAAGAAAGGTGAGTGCATAATAATAATAATAATAATAATAATTGGTGTTTGGGGAATGGAAATGGGGCAGTATCTGTCTCATATATCTTTGGACACCTGAACCGCGCCGTAAGGGAAGGGATAAAGGAGGGAGTGAAAGAAGAAAAGAAGAAAGAGGTACCGTAGTGAAGGGCTCCGGAATAATTTTGACCACCTGGGGATCTTTAACGTGCACTGACATCGCACAGTACACGGGCGCCTTAGCGTTTTGCCTCTATAAAAACGCAGCCGCCGCGGTCGGGTTCGAAACCGAGAACTCCGGATCAGTAGCAAAGCGCCCTAACCACTGAGCCACCGCGGTGGATGCATAAACATGCCAAAAATG
Organism: Amblyomma americanum; assembly: GCF_052857255.1. Taxonomy (NCBI): domain Eukaryota; kingdom Metazoa; phylum Arthropoda; class Arachnida; order Ixodida; family Ixodidae; genus Amblyomma; species Amblyomma americanum. The sequence goes on from NC_135498.1 coordinate 26,579,062, forward strand.
TAAATTTTAGAAAACAGAGTTTTTTCGCATTTTAAGACCCACGTCCCCTTTTCTGACCTCTATTTCCATGAGTACTGGGCATCTAAAAAAAGAATTAAATAGCTTAATTACACAACAGGGCATTGTAAACATTCTGACACAAAGAACTTCAGCATTTTCTTCTTAATTGTTTAACGCTTCGGGGATGACTTTATGAAGGTGTTAATTGCAGTTACTCAAGAACTATACCAGCTAGCTTACAATAAAATGCAATTCAGACATCAGCATAAAAGGTTACATACGTGTACCAAATTTTGGCTTTAGTTCATGCGTAAATAACGAAAATAGTTTTAATTGCCCCTTCCCCCATTAAACTGAGCAGAAAGAAGACTAAAATTATTGCCACGAGAATCACTTCACGGCTAAAATGGCTCACCCCCCATCGCTGCCTGCAGGGCTGGGCTCAGGCTGATGGGAGCTGGGCCGTTCCTCCTCCAGAGATGGTGGCTGCGGAGGCATGGCCGCAGCCTGCAGGGGTTCCTCCGCCACAGCCATGACTGGCGGTACTGCGGCCGGAGTGGGTGCCACAGCTGGAGAAGGGGATGCACTAGGAGGGCTGACCGACGTCGCCTCAGGTTCCTCCGGGGCATTCTCTGCCGTGATGACACACCGTGATTTAGCACAGTTGACCAATGTTAAAATAATGTATATCATGTAAATCCGGCCCCTTCTATGCCATGAAGAGAAAAAATCTGTAGATATGCACATGAAATTGCCAGGTGCAACTGCTACAGAAGTGCCTTACCATCGATTTCCCACAGAAATCTTTCTATTCTAAGACGAGCCTACTTGTATTTTCCTCTTTATCCAAACTAAGCTCACTTACGGATGCAACTGTGGGTGAAAACTGAGCATGGCAAGCCCTTGAGCGCATTTTCTGCATTAAAGAGACACTGAGGACAACTCTTTCCAGCTGCAGTAATGCTTGTCTAGCACCTAAAAACCCATTTATGGCAGAGTAAAACGAATCTACTGAAAATTTCCATGCAACTTGATTCAAACTCGCAACACTAATTTTTCAGTGACTGGCAATGTAGTACAGCCTATACTGTAGTCTGTCAAACGGGCCGACTTCAACTTGTTCTCGGTGTCCCTTTATAAACAAAAGGGGGCAAAAAAAAAAAAAAAAGAGGTGGGGAAGCACGGTCACAGATGAAGGTGCCCATGACAGGTGTGTGCACTCACCTTCGTTGGAAGCAGCACCGCCACCGCAACTGCTGCTCCGGCTCGACAGGCCCTCGGCTCCCCCAGGCGAATCGGCAGGACTCTCAGCAGCCTCGCCCTTCTTCTTCTTGGCAGCTGAGCTGACTGCCTTGTCGTCTTCCTCGTTGGCCGGAGACGGGGCCGCTGACACCATCGCTGCAGCAGTGGCTGCCGTTTCCGCAGAGTCCTCCACTGGGGAGGCGCTCGGAGGCGTTGCAGCTGCCGACAGCACACTAGAGGCAGCACAAGCGTCGTCACGGCCCCGCTTCTTGCCTTTAGTTGGAGTATCTGGATTTGTCTTCTGCGAAGATAGCAGCAGACAGTGGCACAGGATGCAACAAATGGTGGCCAGCGTCCCGGCTTGAAAAATCTGTCACACATGCCCCAGTTTAGCGCAGTTATGTTTGAAGCACTAAAACACAAAACTCGAGCAGTGGAATCTCGATGATACAATCACGGCTAATACGAATTCATAACATACCCAAGTCAGAATGCATTGTGAGCAATGTGCAGAATTTCGAGTGTTCACAACACTCTCCTGCACATCACCAATGCCTCCCTCAATTGCCAGTCGCATGGTACTCACTGTGAGCAACGAGCAGTGGCGCGCAACCCACACATCACCAACGTCATTAGTGAGCATGGAGTGCAGCCATAAAAAAATCCTGTCAGCCATGAACTGATCTGCATCAATGCATTGCTTGTGCCCCTGCATATGACTGTTGTTCAATTTGGATGATACTAACGATTTTCGAGACACTGTGGCATTCGTGTTATTGAGACTCTGCAGCATTAAGCTCTTGCAAACATTTATGTTCGAAGTTCACGTCAAACGGTAGCTGACTGATTAAGTAACTTCATACACAGTCCAATTAATGCTGCCACAAAGAGCAAGGCTTGCTGATAGATGCTTCAGGCTGAGCAAGATTGTGATCATGGTTGCACTTAACGATCATGCCCTATCTGCAAGCTGCACCAATAAGAATGCGAGAAAACCACAACTATACGTAAGAGGCATCAGTTGAACCCTTTATAAGGCGCAAGCTGTATGCATGCCTCATATGCATATATGGTAAAATTCGGCTTAAAATGACTCTAGCAATTGACTGACATCACTTTCAAGCCCTTTTGTAAAAAATAAAAAAAAGGGTGGGGGGGGGGGGGGGGGGTGTACACATTTGCACCAATGACTTCATAAAAGGGCCTCAAATGTGGTACGGATGCGTACCTCAGCCTTATTGATGCATAAAAAAATTTGCAACAGAATTCATAATTGCTTCAAGAAGTATTACGAGGCAGCTGGCTGAAGGAAAAGGCTCAAAAGCCCAACAATTTTTCAAATTTTATTTTTTCCCCATCAATATGAGTCCTGTCAAACTGTACGCCCGCACTTATAAAAACACACAACACCAAGAAGGCCTATCAGCGAAAGAGAAAAACACGGTGAATGGTTTATTCCATTGCTCAGCAGTAATCAGCATGCAAAAATATGGTATGTGGGTGCACCGTTAGCCTGTTTTTCAGAACTGAAAGCAAGTGGGACTACAAGAGTCCCACTGTCCTACAAAGGGTGAAGTTTCCTAGGGATCGATCATGTAACTTGCATAAAAGATAGCTAGTGCTGCTGGCTATAACTACAAAGACGCAAACGTGTAAGGGGTGTGGCTGCCCCCTTGTACGCCCGAAAAAGGTACATTTGAGTGATAAAGAGCGTCCAATACAAAGCAATAATGCCACAATACAAACTCGCACTGACCGTCAATGCTGCCCGACTCCAACCAGTGCTCATGCGCACATGCCGCATACAAACATAGCAGCAATAACATTGCATGTAACCCCCCCATCCTTCCCCTTCTTAAATTTGTAGAAACCCTTCTAGAGGGACAACTTCTGAAGTTCTGAGTCATTCATTGGTCTAACTGGCTTTAGAGAAAAGTCAATTCATTTCTACTTGTTTACAATCTCAGTGTTACATTTGCTTTGTTAAAGCATGAAAAATTCCAAGATCAATGAAGGAAGCAGCCACCACAAACCTTCCAACAGATCAACGTGAAATGCAGGTGCCTGACCTTTTTCTTATCTTTGTCAGTGTTGCTGACAGCAGGTGACTTTCGGCCTCCGGCAGGCGCCCGGTTGTTGGCGGCGAGAGCTCCGTCCACATTTTCTGGACTTGCTCCATCTCCTCCACTGTTGCTGCCGTGTTTACTCCTGCCTTTCGTGTGGTTCTGGTTCTGCATAAGAGAGACACAGATGTGCTAAAAGCATATACATGAAAACTTTCGAGAAACCGACAACTGGTATTTCTTCAGAACCCCGGTACTTTGAAGAACAACAAAAACGCTCACCATCCAAAGTACTCAACTCCGCAGTGCAGTAGACTCCGTTTAAAACAAACATGGTGGAACATTGTAAATCTGTTCATCTTAACAGAAGCGGCTGAAATATCGGGCTCCGCAAGAGCATTTACAGACTATTAGTAAACCTGTAATGACAAAAGCACAAATCAGGAGCAGTCTGCAAAGAAACGTTTCTTGAGGAAAGATGCTACTCAGAAATTTTTTTTTCTTTAACATTGATCTAGGTGAATGAAAATTTCGCCATTTACATAGCTTGACCTTCTCTTTCCAAACCTGTTTTTAGTTCCAAGGTAGCTTGAAGCCCACATGTTCTAAGTGCCATGCATTAGTGAAAAATTGTGTATGCGTGTGCAGCTACTGGACATATATCAGTAAGCATGACATAGCAGTGCAAAATGGTTTTTCTTGTTTCCAACACTCCACTGAGTATAAATAAGCAATATAATGTCATTCACCTGGCATGCACAATTTTCAGACGACTTTATATCCCGTGCTTCGTTTTCAGTGGCTGGTGCCTGAATATTTTCAAAATTTTTTCACCTCTAATATATTAAAGACTGCATTAAAACGTAGACACTTGAATTCTACGCACCTTAAGGGGGGACACTGGTCTTTGGGACCAAAAAATGACCTAAAAATCAATTTTTTTGAAATGACATTTTTGAAGCCCAATAGCTATTTTTGTTCAACTCTACCAGTTTTCTCCTCCAGGAAATTTGTATTTTGACCATAATATTAAATTCAGATCACTCTGTGGGCTCAATTTGTGCAGGAGCAGGCGATTTAACACCATGAAAATTTTGGACACCTGGCTATCTTAGTACGTCAATTTCTCAACGTCTAGGACAGATAGACATGTCATACTGTTTGCTAAGGGAAGCTGAAGGCACAATGTATGCAATAATCGAAGCACAATTGTTCAATCACGCTTCAAGAATTTATAATTTTGCAAAGTTTATCGATGCATGATATTCACACTTTGAATGCTGCTATTCTAAGTGCTGTAAAATTACTAATGAGGGCAAAATAAAAAAACTGCTGTGATTATTGCACTCTTTAGTCACCATACTATGTAGCCATGGGTTAAAAATTCTTTTTTATTGAGCTATTTCTTTTGTACCGAGGTACTAATAAATAACTAATTAAAATTAATTATCTTTGGAACTAGCAAATTAATTTAAAAAGCAATTTCATATTTGAAATCAGTAAAAAAATACTGACCAAGTTGATTCAGTTTCATTAGGATTGGACTAAAAATAAGGAAAATAGGTATAAGACCAGTGTCCCCCCTTAAAGATTATGCATGCCAAATTTGGTCATGACTGAAAAAAAAGTACATAAAATTTTGTGCACAAAAACCATGTTTGAACCACCTAGGAATTGCTTGCGATTTTGAGCGCACGAACCGGAAAATCCTAACGCATCAATGCGGTTTTACTGCACGCGCACCTTTGAAATTACAAACAAAGCAAATTTGATGCAAGTCTGCCCATGTGCATGATGCATTAGCATATATTTCTTTTCTTTTTTGAATAACAGAAAACTAAATGCTCATAAGAATTACCTATCCTGTTTCAACGACCTCCCATGCACGACACATAATACCCACAGAAAAAAAAATATTGCGCCAGGTCATCTTGCAGGGGGACGCAAATGCTGCACAACTGTGTTATAACAGGAGATGTTATTGCTTTCGCACTGTGCAAGACAGTGAAGAAGCTGAACAAGCATGCGCAGCCCCAGACGCTCTTGTCATCAGGCCTCACTGGGTGAGAAATGCGCAACCAAAATCAGAGACCACCAGCACGCGATGAAGAGGAAAGGGAGCGAACCTCCTTGTTTCGGCGGGTGCGCATGACATGCTTGCCGTTGAGCGCATCCCCTTCCACGGGCTTAAAGAGGAACGGTGGGGCCCCGTCTCCCTCGCTGGCTGCAAGGGGTCGCACTGCCTCGGTGCCCTTCTTCTGTTGGCAGCAGTCCCAGCAGAGCACAGAACCCTCCTTGCCCGTCTGGAACCACTCCTTCGAGCCTGACGACAAATAGACAGAAAGGGCATATTAGCGGCTAATAGTTGCCCCCCAGAGGTGACTAAAAAAAAAAAGATCAGGGAGTCAGATTTCTCAAAGTGATGATGAAGTCCCACCAAAAAAAATATTTGCACTGTTTGAACAAATTTTCGCTCCCTTCGAGTTTTGATCGTCGAGAGGCATCTGTAGACACTACTCCAGGTTTTATGACATCGGAAGGGCAAACATTTGTGCCCACGAAAACGGTGGTGAAATTGCCCAGTATGGACATGAGGGGAGACCTGGGTCTCTAGGTCCGAAAAATTGCGGAAAAATCGACTTTTCAATTTTGTCATATTCAGATTCGTGAGGTTCTTTTCTACTAATGAGTGAATTTTGGTGGTCATGACTTGATAACTGTCGTAAAATTTCCAGAAAAATGTGTAGTCGTGGCGCAGGACTACGCAAAAATGTATCAAAATGCACCCATTTTCTGTGTCTTTCAATTTCAAAACCAGCTGCCACAGTGCAATCTCTTCAGTCTCAATCTTAACAGCAGTTCTTTAGCTGTCCTCTGTGCCAGAATAGAACCATGTACGCTTAAAAGCAGAAAAAAACGCCAAAACCAAAACTCCATTGGCTGCCTGATGTCACGTGACTAAACCAGCACTTTTTATTAGCTAGCTCGAACTTCCCGCCCCTCCTGGTCACCACATTTCGAAAAATATATCTGCGCGTACACCCACCGATTTGAAGCCGAGGCCCGTAACATCGGTAAATGCACAAAAATAGACAACAGCGTAAAGGAAAATAAGATATGTGGTTGTCAGCACTGATAACCAACGAGCAATAGTGTAGCGCAAATTGCACACTGAACCCGGTAATCGGGCACTGTAGTGAATGGATCCGGAAATTTCGATCACCTGGAGTTCTTTAATGTGCACTGACGTCGCACACTACCTGGGCCTCTAGAATTTCAGATCTATCGAAATTCGACCGCCGCGGCCGGGATTGAACCAGCCTCTTTCGGGTCAGCAGCTGAGCACCGTAACCACTAAGCCACCGCGGCAGCTGTCAAGGGGAAGAGGGCTTCTCGTCAGGGGAAAGGCTGGCATGACATGTCCAATAAAGCATTCCAGGACACGGAAGTGGCAATCTTTTCAGCACACACTGCTGCAACCAGCAGCAGGTCAGAAGGAGGAGCAATTGCACTCACTGGTCGCAAGGCAGCTGTGGCACATGTAGGCTGGCACTTCCCGGGAATCAGAATCATCAGCAGACTCCTCTTCTTCGCTTGCTGAACTCGCGTCCGCTGCAACAGCAGAAGAGAGAGCCCAGTGACGGTACACTGCCAATCTATCCACACACAGTGTGTGTTGAAGAGGGGGGCTAAGTGGGCTGGTTGGCTCATGACCTAAAAGAAGTGGAAAAAAAAATACTTTCAACATGAGAAAAAAACCTTGCAGATGGTTACCATCCTTGTGCAATGAGACATTCAGCGAAAGCCAGCCATGATGTGAATGTGCTGTTTGTCCCGCAACACAGAGGCGCGTAAGCGCAAGCACTAATTCCTGCCGTTGCGCAGTAAAAGGTGCCACTTCCCTTTGCTCGTTTCTCCTCCACGCAATCCTAACGATGCTGCAGAACCGCAAAACGTATTCTCAACAGCTGTTGCTGACAGATTATGGTGCAGTCAACGGTCATTTATTTCTCCCATGTGCTATCTTCAAAACAATTTTTGCCTTTTAAATAATGTGTTCAAGCAAAACAGGCTACACCGTGTTGCAATAACAGATGATAACATGCAATGCAAACAAAGTCACTCTGGCAACTGGCTAACTGTACAACACCAAGCCGTATGTTCTTGGTTCTTTTCTTTCTTGTTTAGCAATGGCTCAAAACGACATTCTCTTCTTCCCTTGGGAAGTATGGCTGTGTCAATGATGGCATATTATTTTTGTGGTTTTTGTGGCAAAAAGAACAGCAAGCTAATCACATGAGGGATGGTGAGGGTCGACAAAAGCAGATAAAAAATGTGCAAGGTGTGGTTGGCGGTCGTCTAAAATCCAGTGCACTTTCACGGCGGACCCACCGAATTCATTCTGCGCCACTTTGGTCAGTCGGGATGATGGTCTGCTTCGCCGAAGCACGTTCTGCCGGCGGTGTCTCCGGTGAGGCCGGGAAGTCGCCGCGCCTGGGGTCTTCTTCCACAGGTAGTAGAACTCCACCAAGTCAGCCTGTGTTGCGGTCAATAAGGAAACAGAACCACCTCTGCATTTCAAGAATTGAATGTGCAAAGCCATTCACAGGACACAAACGGCAGGTTTGAGCAGCATTTTACAAAAGGCTGAATAACCAAAGGCAGTAAAGATAACTAGTAAAGTTATCTCACATGGAAAAGGTACAAGTTCATTTCAAACGAGAAACGGATAAAAAAAATAATAATGTGGTACTGACCGTCTCCTTGTGTGAAAGGAGCTCCTTGCGTATCTTGAAGAAGTTTTTGCCATATTGCCTCAGGCCCTTGACAAAGCGTTTCTGCACAAAGCGACAGCAAACAGACAAAGAGTTAAAAAGAAAGAAGACCATTGGATCAGAGTACATGAAACTCTTTAATAATTACACAGCAGAAAGAAGCACTGCAGGGTGGCACACTCATAATAGATGCAGACTTGCCTGGTCCTCGTCGGTCCACTTCTTATCGAGGCCCCGGGGAACAGGGTTCTTGACCAAGGCCTGCAGGGCCCGGCCTGTGTCGTACTGGCTGTCGTGCAGCAGGTCCAACGCGTTGATGGTCGTGTCATCTCGCGAGGCTGCCAGGCATCCATCTTCCGCCGAGCCCCCGTCACACATGCCCGCAAATGCCGCCATGCTCCTGAAACCATTCACCAGATATTATCTTTTTTCCCGTCACCTTGATCTGAGCCAATTAGCTCAAATATACACAGAAGTGCTGCAAGCCTCATGGTGTCACGTCATATAAACATTAGGTAAATGTAGTCAGTAGTGGTCTAGGCCCTATAACTGGCACGTCAGTTAGTGTGCCCAGCACACCCACCACGGTGGCTCAGTAATAATGGCGTTCAACTGCTGAACCCAAGGATGCAGGATCAAATCCCGCAACCGTATTTCGATGGAGGCAAAATGCGAACACACCTCCGGAGTCCTCCACCATGGAGTCCCTCATAGCTCCAATACTGAACGTTGGCCCCTTGTACAGCACATATGATTGTGTGCATTTACAGCATGATGCTGTGGGGGTGGGGGGTTGTAAAACAACTTGCTTGCTGCATAAGTGAAAGGTGTTACAGGGGTGCATATAGCACAGGCTAATGACCCCTTACCGGTACATGCAGGTCCCTTCTTACAGCTTTGGACACGATTTGGTGCTCACGCAGGATTCTGCAGTAAGTCCCTTTGGTATCAGCCCACCTGATGTGCTGAGTTGTATCAGGTCAACCTTATGTTGCATTTTTTTTTAGTCATGCTTGAGCTATTACAATAGGAAGAGTTCGCAGTTTTCTCCTGAGGGCCGAGGTCTGGCAAATACTTCACTGTGATGTTTACAACTGCCAGGAGGGTGGTTTTAACTTCCCCAGGAGATGCAGCTTTGCATGCCCCACAGGGTAATGAAAAAACCGGCGTCTCCACGGGCTTCTCACTTGCTCGGCTGCAAATGACGACAGTGTCGCCCACACAGAAGGCGGAGGAGAAGGAAGAGGAGGAAAAAGAGGAGGTGGAGTAGATGCAAGGAAGCTAACCTGGCGGCCCTCAGGTACATCATGAGGTCGCAGTCGGGCACTCCGGGCGTCCAGCGCAGCTCCTCGCGGGGCATGCCGGGGGGCTCGTGGGCGGGCCGCAGTTCGGGCAGCCGTGCCTGGTGCCCGGGACCCACCCGGATCTCGCCCCCGGCTGGCCGCTCGGGGCCTTCCCCCGCCACACTGCCTCCTTCGGACGGGGGGGATCAGCCGCCCCACGACCGCCACCACCCACCGCTGCTGCTGGACACCCCCCGCCCTGTATGTACACAAGGAGCAGCTCACACCTTGGTCCAGAGTGCAAGCCATATGGCACAACACAACACTCCTATACTGGCTGACTAATATTCTTACTTTACAGCAAAACTGGTATTTGAGGAAAGGAAAGGCGCAGTAACTGTCTCACTTCTCAGTGGACACAACTGCCCCTAGAGGGAAAGGAATGAAAGAAAGAGGCACCGCAATGGACGGCTATGATAAATTTCCACCACCTGGAATTCTTCAACGTACACCAACATTGCACAGCACATGGATATCTCTCACCTTGCCTAGATCAAAATGCGGCCGCTACAGCCGGCATTTACACCAAGCCAGGCGTCCATCCTACTGAATGAGTGGTGACATGCACATAGACCGCAGAGCATATGCTACTTTTGTTTTGTTTTTTAACAAGGCAGGTGACCTAACATTGCAAGGCTGTGCAATCACAAATAGTGTCACCCATTTTGGACAGCACTTCTTCACAAGCAAGTCCACGTTATGGCTAGGAGTAAAAGTTGCACAAGTTAGATTAATACAAGTCTCCGCCTGCCATGATAACTACGGTTCCATTGAATGAGAAATGAGTTGCATCTGCGCATCAGGAATGAAGTGCACAGTGAGTTATGCTAAGCAGTGAATTAACTGTAGGATTGCCAATATGGCATTCTGCACATAGCATGTCTGTTGCCCTCATGAACGGGCATGCCATTTCTATCGGTATTTTAAAGAGCTTGCCCTTCAACAAGAGCATACTCCCAGCATACCCTCACCATTTTCTTGAAAATGTGTTGCAAATTTCTGTTCCCCCATTATGAGAGCAACCCAAAACTGCCGATTATTTCTCAGCTTTCTTGCGCTTCTCGCAACAGTGATGCCACTACCAACTCACCACGCTTGCCTCAGGAAAAATATGAACAGGCGCAACCAAGTTGCAATCTGTTCAGGACTGCTTACAGCTAGCACCCTGCCAAACAGCTGTTGCAGCACGATAGGCACTGCACGGTGCATACTCCCTCCCCTTCCTCCCGCCACAATTCTCCGGTGCCTCTTGAATGATGGGCACACAGCATCACAATGCGACAACAACCGCCAGCAGCACAGATACTAGCACTGACGCACGTCACAAGTGCATCACAAGACAATGGCCGATTCACCCCGACGATGTGTGGCACAGAGGCAGACACTGATGTGTGCCTTAAGTGGCCTTTCATCACGCGTCCAACTTCAGTGCTTCAGTGAAGCTGGGTTGCTGCCATCAAAATATGCGACGACAGCTCCCAAATGTGGGCAACAATAATAAAATAAGCATAAGAATGCACCCCTCCACAATGCGATTATTGCAGCTGGAATGTTTTCTGCTTTTTGCAAAAAAAAAAAAAAGAGTAAGTCCAGTGAGCTATGTGCATCACATATGCAGGACCCTTTGTTTCCTGGAAAACCCCAATATTTTCAACTTTTTGCAGCTCCCGAATATTTCAGAAAAGTCAGGTTGAACTCAATTTTTACCCCAAACACTGCCTCCAAATGTATTTTACAAGAGCTAATTGCACAAGCATGCACCTGAAATCTTTGCAGGGTTATTGTATCAAGCACAACCCAAAATTGGCAAAATGCTGCTCTGACATTGTAGTGCACTACAAGTGGTAGCTGCAATGCAAATGTAAAGGCCTGGAGATGCAATGGAAATGGTAATATATGCGAACAGCTGCAAGAAATAATGAAAAAAAAAAAACAAGATGATAAACCCTTCCTTAATCCGAACAACCTTCAGTGCGGGTTTGTGAAAATGAGGTATTTTTTGCCCATCAACAGAATGAGTTCTCTCTGTTTTATCTCATTTTTTGACGCAAAAATTGCCATAAAGATGCAATTTGAGAAAGCATTTCAAGGAAATAAAAATTTCTACCAAATTTTCAATGCAAAAAGAAAACAAAGCAGCAGGTTTAAGAAAAAGAAGGAAACAAAATACTGTAATAAAGGTCTGAATGTTCAAAAGTGATAAAAAATGTGAACAGCTCTGCACCCTACACGCTCCACTGTTCACATTTCCTTTCATCGCGACAGCGTGTGCAAAAGCTCAAGTTTGAGCACATGCAAAGATGCATACAACCAACTCTCCTCTCTATATGCCTTTTCACATGTGGCTCTCACAATGACACGTCATAGTGTGACAAATACTCTAAGAAAGTGATAAGCCAGGGCAGGGCTTGCCTTTTAATCAATCACTGTTTGCAAAACTGAACCCCTTGGCATCATATATCATGCGCACATGCTTGGGACAGTTCCCAACAGGACAAGCAAGAAAGGTGCTTTTGTCCCAGTTGCCGGCTCGCCAACCCACTGCAAGCACCTGCTTATGTGAACAGCCTGATAAGAGCTCTCTCGCTGCATGAAAAATGATATATATATACGATGAGGCTGTTTGCTTAGCTTCTTTTTTGTGCTGAATTACTGTTCCCCTGACCAACTGCTGTCACTGGTGCTTTTAATTTCGCCCGTCAGGCTTCACTGCAGTTTATCCATCGCTTTGCTTTATGACGTCCCATTTTTGTTCAAGGACTGAATGTTAGCAACACATTCACTTTGCAGTAACAGCTAGTACTAAGTACCCAGTGACTCTAAGGCGCATCAGCGTGGTCAGTAACTTGGGTGCATACCACTAGCAGACCACTATAAGGCGGATGCATGTACCCCAAAATAAAATACATAAAATGCACGGTTACTGTTATCTTATACGTATATTCATTACGAATTTTACACCTTTGTGACTCACTCTCAGGAAGCACCCTCTATTTGTCCCAGCAAAATAATATCTACAAGAAAAAGCTGTCTTTTGAAATAGCTTACATACTTTTGCTGCTCAAGAATATAACAATGAGCTGCTAATGGACAGGCCTGTACAATGTGTGAATTCAAACCAGACTTTCTTTTGTGTGCTTTTCCATTCCAAGCAACACCAACAAGCAGAACAAAACATTACTTTCACAATGTAATGGCGGCTTAAACTAACGTGCACCTGTGTGACTTGTCCAGCAGTGCGCATTTTCTTTAACAAAAGATTCAAAATGAAACTTCACAGTGGCATATGCAAAAGCATCCTTCGTTTTCAAATAAGCATATGCTTCACTGCTTAAAAAGGTACTTTGCAGGTGAAAGTTCCACTATTTGATCCATGTTGGTACACCTGACAACGCAACAACAAACCACAGATGAACATTAAGCAGAACTGGTGGAATTTTAAACAAAGGAAAAAAAAAGTTAATAGATGTCAATAGAAAAACAAGGCATTTCTGTTCCGAGGAACGCGCTTTATCTATATGGCTCTGACAGCTGATACCAGAAATTTTTATCTTCCCATAATAGTACCACATTGCCAGAAGGGATGCTAAATGTACCCTTCAACCTACTCTGAACAGCTACCTTATCATCATGCCTGAGTTATGCTCCGTGCTTGACATTTGAAACAAGTGCCACTCAAAGAGCTCAACTGCCAGTGTTTACTAGATACTTGAGGCACACTTGTAGCTGGCAATGTTCTCTTATACCTGGAGCCATATGCTCAGACAATCGTGTTCAGCTACATTCTGGCTCTCGCGTGACACAGGGTCTGATGCAACGCAACACTGCAGTGAAGGGATTTCGTGCACACACTGAATTTGTACTAGACCAATTTTTTCAGAACCAAGTTGCCTCAGAAGTGCTGATGGAGTGCTGAACATCAATACAAGCACTGCCCTGACCACCCTGACCAATGAACCATATGCAAAAACATCCTTCGTTTTCAAATAAGCATATGTTTCACTGTTTAAAAAGGTACTTGCAGGTGAAAGTTCCACTATTTGATCCATGTTAGTACACCTGACAATGCAACATCAAACCAAAAGGAAGCAGTGATCCCATTAGTCTTAGCCACGCCTTGTTTTGTTACTTCAACCAGTACACTGCAAGACTGACTACCAGGAGTGGAGAGAGGAGGGAAACTGGGGCTTACATAAAAATGTATGTGGCAGAGCTTTGCTTTGAACCTCTAAGCAGATGTATGCTCAGAAAAACAGCCTTGGTGAAGAGAATATAGTTTTAACGATGCACCAGTTTTGCATGAAAAAAAAAAGAGGACACTCCTCAGACACCACGTAAAAAATATGCGAACTACTGAAAAATGTGACTGGTCTACAGCCACACAATCTCTGTTCTGTGTGTGTTGTTTTTTAATACTTGTGTACGATTCGTTTGCACTTAACTCACGCGCCTTATGCTTTTGTTGCATTACAGTTACGTAATGTCACTTTCATTTGCCCCCATCTTTAAAGGGCATGCAAGCCCCTACTCCTGTGCACCTTTCTTTATAGCTTGCACAATAATTCTGCATTTATTGGCTTTGTTTTTTAATACTTGTGTACGATTCGTTTGCACCTAACTCACACGCCTTATGCTTCTTTTGTTGCATTAGTTACAAAATGTCACTTTCATTTGCCCCCATCTTTAAAAGGCATGCAAGCCCCTACTCCTGTGCACCTTTCTTCATAGCTTGCACAATAATTCTGCATTTATTGGCTTAAAAAAATTGGACTTCTCTCCAATCGCAGCTTACAACACGTAAGCTATGCATGCTACTCTAGTGGCACAGTGAATACTGGCACATGAATGTGTTCAACTGCTTGCACATGGAGCTTTCAGGGAACAATCCTTTTCTCTTTGTTTCTTTTACCACTGTAATTATCCGGACAGAATTTGGTACGACTGCAGTCTTGGGCTGAACATTCCTACTGCTGTACTTGGTTATGTTACTTCAACCCTTTTCCCAGGACCTCTGCTAGGAAAGATCACCACCATGCTGCAATCTTTCAGCAAAGTACCAAAACTGAGTACAGCCTCATGTCTGGCTAGACGTGAGCAGGAAACCTGCAAGGGGTTTGAAACATAAATCCACTCTCCAGCCTTTCCCCACTGAAATGGCCAGTGAGTGAAATTTGTTTTGCTGTGCCATGTGGCAAGACATTGCATATGCTACCTGTGACAAGAACTTAAAGTTACAAGCTGAGAATGCTCAATTAAACAGCATAACAGACTGCATCCCTAGCCATATGTTTCATTCTAGCTGCAGCAGAGATTCAGTAAATCATGAGAGCAACAGTTGATGATCCCTGTGAAATTTAAATAAACACACCCAAACAAACCCTACAGAAGAAATTTTACGGAACTTTGCAACAGATAGCATGGTTTGTTCTTAGTCTTACAAAGCGTAATGGTTAACTGACAAGTATTTGTATTTCTTGACACAGAAAACCTGCGTGCTTTTAAAATTACAATACTGCTTGGCCCACGGCTAAGAAGTATGTGAGCGTTTGAGCAAGAATTCCAACCCCAATATCAGAGTGCCAGGTGAACCTCTTCAGTATTTTTAACAGCTAGGGGAACCCAGCTTGTTAAAGTTTAGCTCAGTATAGTAGTGCACTGTCAACACCCAAAGACAGCACTTACGCACAAGCATTGTAGCTGAAAAGAGAGCAGGCACTACAAGTTGGTGGCATGCACATGCGCGTCATTAAATATATATATACAGAGCAGTGGATCTCAAAGGGGCAGTTGGTGATGCTGCTGTGGTGGAAACGACTAAGCATTGACTTGAATTGTGGACAATTTCCATGGGACGCACAGAAACAGCAGGCAAGCCATAAAGGTTCCTGCCCACTAGGCTAGGACACTTATGAAGAAAACCGCAAGGCCCACCTGACATAAAGCGAAAAGCCTCATATCCAATCTAAAAAATTCAATGTCAGAGAAGGACATAAAATTTTGATCTTTGAGTGAAAAGGATGAAAGAAAAATAATTATTCACAATTGGGGAAGATGATAACTGTAGATGATGTCAGGACGGCGCAAAAGGAACAAGGACAAGAGAGGCACAAGAACAAAACAGGACAGGCACCTCTCTTGTCCTTATTTCTTTCGTGCCGTCCTGACATCAACTACAGCTATGAATAAACTAGCCCAAACCAAAGTACTGCTTGAAAATGATAACTTGGAAACTAAAGGGTGATACAAGAAAGGAGCTTGCTTTTGGACAGCAGCACATACACTTTGCGGACAGCCAGGACAAGTATAGTACAGAGACACGCACTTCGCAACCAATCATCATTTGGACTGCCACTTGCCACAGTGGGCAGGGCTTCACCCGGGGCCTCATTTTCTCTGTGCCATATCCCCCTCTAATGATTACGAATTAAAAAAAAAAAAACTCTGATAAGGGCACTATTTATCATTCTACTCCAGAAACTTGTCGTACGTATTTATACATATTCTGGGGTCTTGTAGAGAGCATCTGCAAGCTACCGAGTATGCATCTGTATATCAACTGCCATTTACAAGCAATGACAGCTTCGATGCAACGCGGTGCCGATTAGCTGCACACCTGCACGTTCACACCAGCTGCTACACGCCATTTTATCGTCGTGCGGAGGATAAGTGCGGCCATGTGCAGCCTTCATCACTCTGTGCATATCCCCTGATGTTTTAAAAGAAATAATGCGCATGGAGTAGCAGAGTCGTACGCTCCAACTCGGGCAAAACAACAAAATGCTATGAATGTGACGAAGCTTCGCGGACAGCCACCCCCATGGTTGTGCTAACCATGAAAACAATGCCACCGGTCCACATATAAATGAGTTGCAGTGGACCATGCAACCACAGCTTGCAACCTTCCGCTGTGTGTATATATAGCCTGTTCCAACAGACTGCAAAATCACACCACTGGGACAGTGAAGTAGGTTGTGGGAACCCTTACGAGAGCCCAGAGTGGTGCAACGTTTAGCTTGGTTTCATTTGGAATTTTTTCATTAAATAACTGCTATTTGTGTCTACCAATGTCTGCAGTTGTCTTTGCACTTGCATCTGGGTGACAAGGCCTCACCAGCACTGCCCCAAAAAATGTTACAACGCCTGTTTAAACGGGCAGACAACAAATTTTTTGGATACGTGTTCATTTTCCCTTGGAATGGTGCACAGGACTTAAGTAGAGATGGACACCACATGGAATCGGGCTACACTTGGTAAGTAATTTTTGCAGATTAATTTCTTCATCCATTGCTTTGGCTTGAACTACTAAACAGCAGCAATGACGTCACATGAAAGGGAATCATGCATGCACAAAAAAACTGCAGTATATTATTTTTTTTGCGCACTTCCTGTCATTCCAGCCCCTGGGGCAGGCTAGAGCAAGAGTTGGAGCAAATTAGGATGACAAAGCAGTGCATGGATTTCAGTTTTCGTATGACTAAAGTAATCTCAACCTCACGGGTGCTGTCAGAGTCATCATTCGATTAAATCCTGTTTACCAGGTGCTGACAAATTCTACATTTTTATCCATGCTTATTGTCTCCTATGTAGATCCCTGCAAAGACCACGCAACAAAAATTTTCCGCCTCCACCCCTTTAGCATCCTTCATGCCACTGAGGCACGGTACAAGATGCCAGGAGAAATTTGTAAAACATCGCAGTTCACGAGAGGTCGCTTGGGGGGCCCGCCCCACATGCGGAGGCGTTGCCGCCCTGTCTCCCTCGTACAAGGGCGGCCGCGGCGGCCCAAGAGATAAGGATTGCGACGGGCCCCCGCGCAAAAAAAGACGAGGAGGGGCGGAAAAACAAACAGCGCACGCGCACACAAAAAAACGCCGTGTCCGCGAGAGAGCCGAGCGCGCGCCAATAACAATGGGCAAGAACACACAGCTGCGCGTGCTGCAGCTCTCCAGCTTCGGCCGACAAGTCGAGGTGAATACAAAAGGCCATTTCGCGGAGCGTTACTGTTCTTTTTGTTATTTTTGGCTCCCCCCCCCCCCCCCCCCCCCAATCGTCCCTTCCAGCTCTCCACCGCATCTCTGCCGCCTTTTGAAGAAGCGCTGCGGGGAAGCAAGCGTCTGATAATAAATACAACCATAAACGAAAAAAAAAAAAGGAACGACTCGGAAGGAGCAGGCATTCCTTTCACGTAGTAGTAGTAGCAGGAAGACTGCCTTTTTTGTATGAAAGAAATAAAGGTGGCAAAAGAACGCTCTGGGTCATGAAATGCCGCGGTAGCAGACACCGTCGCCGGTCAAACACATCCGGAACACGACCACGCAAGAAGCAAACCAGAAAAAAAAAAAGTGCGGGGGAGAAAAGGAGGGCCAGAGGGTGGGGAGGTGGCGAGAAACGTCTCGCTTCAACGCGATCGGCAACGTCGGCGACGCAAGCGTTGCTGCGGCTCCCCTTTTAGCGCCTCGTCGTTTTTTCTTCACGAAGTCAGCGCGTTTCAGAACAAACAACCAACCGTTTCGACGCCGGCTCAGCGCCGATAAGCAGCGGTTGTTGCGACACCGTCTGCTAGGATTTCTCGCGCGCGCGCGCGCGCTTGGCGTCGTATGCAAACGTGAAAAAAAAAGGGGGGGATTTGCAATTTTTAAACTAATCGCGTAATTGTGGCAGCGACCGACGATCGCATAAAACGCTCGCCACGTGCTGGCAGCGGAATAATATCAATAATATAAAAATAATGGCGCTACGCTGAACCCGTACTAGTCGACGCCGAGGCGGAAACGCATGCCAGCAGCTCGTCACTCGATTACCACTGCTCTCCGTCGTATTCGCCGACGTGAAAGCACGAAGGCGGTCTTTTATTCCTCGTTTTCTTGTGCCACCACCCTTCTCCGTGCACATTCGGCGCAACTTCCTTCAACGTCCAGTAAACTGGCACGCTGCATGCTCGCCCGTCGGCCCGCAAAATAAAGGTCAAGGCTCGCCACAACGTTTGCTACTGGTCGACTAAGACCCCATTCCTCATCCCATTCTCTCGCAGCTCGACCAAGAAATTCACTTTACTTTTGACACCGCAATCAGTGGGCAAACTTGCGCTCACAGCGAAGTCGAAGCTCTCCCATCGAGCAGACACAGCCTAACTGAAGGAAGCGACACTGGCGAATCTCTCACCTCCCGCAGAGTTTTAATCGCCAGCCGTACCCTCCTCACAAGCCCACTTCGATTCGTTGCAGCATTACAACACGCAGGCGAATCGGGACGCAGATACTAATCGTGCCAATAAAAACATCGACCGCACGCGCGTGCCAAGTTGGCAAGAAGGTGCGAAAGATGCTGCTTTTTCTCCGCGCGGTATTTTGTAGCGCCATAAAACTGTTCCCGAGAGGCATTACCGATCGCCTCAAGGCCCGAGGTCGCCCACATTGGAACGTCGAAGCACAGCCTAATGATCTTTAGCCGGCGCACGGCTTCATGCAAGAAACGTGCCACTAACGCCCATCGTACGTGCGACGGTCCTCGTTCCGTGCGTGAGACGATCTGGCCAGCTCTCGTGTTTCACCAGAGAATTCCGAAATGATCGAGCCTAGCCCGTGCGCAGCAAGGTTCGACGTGACGCTAGCGTGCAAGCAATGCGCGGGTGCACAGCGGCGTAAACACCAATAAAAACAAACAACACACTTACCCCAGTTGAAAACCGGGCAACGCCTCTCAAATGTTCACGGTATCGAATGCATATGAGCGCAAGTTTTTCGCCTGGACGCGAGTTTTTACGAGCTTGTCGTTAATTACTTCCAGCCATTGCTGCTACTGCTATCACGTTCGCGTGAAACTGCGCCGGCTTGTGCGGAGCTATTCGCGCGCTGCGATCGCAGAACACCGTGCACGCTTCGGGCACGGTCGGGCTAAATGCACATCACCGATGCGCTGGTGCATCAGTATTTCACGTAAATATGAAAACGCAATGCACCTTAAAATATGTTAGGCCTAGCGAACAACGCTTGCGGGATACGGTCAATTAGTCAGTACGGCTAACGCGGACGGACAGACTTTTCGCTGTCGATACGTAAGAGAGACATTTACCTTTGTATTGCGAAAAGTTACTTCCTCGATGCGGGGTCATGCCTTCGTCGCCGAATCGATGATTCGGCTACAAAGAGGAGGCCAATCCATTCCTATTTACTTCCAACACCTCCGCCATGTTGAAAAACGGAGTGACAACTACACACGTCACGGCGACGTCACGCCCTACGAAAGCGATAACGATCGCCGCGAGGAGCCCACTCAACCCTGTGGTCTTAATCGGTGTTAATCGGGGGTCGCCTGCGGTCGCCACCTAATTGTCGTCGCCCGTGAAGTGATGTGACCCGCTCTCGCGCCGCGAAGTCTCGGCCAATTCCTCGCGCTTTATTTCCCGCCCGCGCGCGCTGGTGGCGACGCACTCGCCGCATCAAACGGTGGCTCGCGCATCGAAACTGAAACCTCTGAAACCGCAATTTCGCGCCCGTCGACGCCGCTGCGGTCACTTGCTCGCTGTTTCAGCACTTCCTTGCCGCTCCTGCAGCTGTTGCGCTAGCGTCGCTTCGAGCCATTTTCAACACGTTGCTTGCGAAGCTGGCCGTGCTAAGCAATGGAAATTTAGTCGTTAAGAAGCGAAACGCAGCGCCAGTTGCCGACAATCGTAGACGCGAGATTGCGCAAAGCAGCTATCTGCGCCCCTTCTCATTTTGATTCACGTTTGCGTCGCACGTGATGACGTGTGCATTTAATTGGAGAGTGCGCACTGAGTAATATGCAACATCGACAAAGGATAGTGAAAGGAATTCTTTCATGTAAATCGCTTAGTTTTCGTTACGATCAGCGCTAGCAGCGCCAGGGAGACACATCGGAAATTTTAAAAATCTCCAACAGCGACGTCGCCGTGCAAATTCGCAATACTTCATTAAAAGCAATTGATGTGAAGGCAGTTTTTAGCATTTCATTTTTCCGACGCAGTCGAATTGAAGGGCTGCTCGAAGTTAGATATCGCATTGTTCTGAAATTAAATGCATTTGTTTCCCGCGCCACATCGGCTGGATTGTGATTCAACACTTGCGTGACGATTGATTGATGTCCGCCATGATTGAAAAGTAATAATAATAATTTGTTTTTGGGGAAGGAAATTGCGCAGTATCTGTCTCCCCAACCGCGCCGTAAGGGAAGGGATAAAGGAGGGAGCGAAAGAAGAAAGGAAGAAAGAGGTGCCGTAGTGGAGGGCTCCGGAATAATTTCGACCACCTGGGGATCTTTAACGTGCACTGACATCGCACAGCACACGGGCGCCTTAGCGTTTTGCCTCCATAAAAACGCAGCCGCCGCGGTCAGGTTAACAATAACAATAATAATTGTTTTTGTGGAGAGGAAATGCCGCAGTATCTGTCTCATATATCATTGGACACCCGGGAACTCCGGATAATAGGCGTAGTCGTTTTTTTTTTTTTGCCACTGAGTACTGAGGAGCGAAAATAGGTGCCTGGAGAAAAAGCTGCGCTCTATCGGTGCAGCTTGACGGCGTTCCAGCTGCTATCACTAGCCGAGCGCACTAACCAATGAACCACCGCGGCGGGCCCATGACTGAAAAGAAAATTGGTTTTTGAGGAAAGGAAATGATGTATAACTGTCTCGCATATTTCGGTGGACACCCGAGCCGCGCCGTAAGAGAAAGGATAAAGGAGGGAGAAAAAGAAAAAAATGGTGAACGCTTAAGCTTCGGCTTTAGGAGTGGGATGCGACAGCGTGTTGCAGCTTGCCAGGTAGTCCAAGGAACACCATCGCCCGTCCGGCGCGACGTCTTGCCCGTTAAACAATTAAGGAAAGGAAATGATGCCTGTCTCACATATCTCGGTGGACACCCGAACCGCGCCTCAAGGGAACGAAAATGATGAAAATTGGTTTTAAGGAAAGGAAATGCCGTGTCTCACAAATCTTGGTGGACACCCGAACTGCGCCGTAAAGGAGGGAAAATGAAATGAAAATTGGTTTTAAGGAAAGAAAATTACACCTGTGGACACCTGAACCGCGGGGTAAGTAATGGTTTATTATAATAATGAAAAGGAAGGGTAAGATTTTTGCTAGCCCTGGCATCTGCCATTGATACTGAAGCACCTGAGCTGGGGCAGCGGAAATAAAGGACAGCAGGCAGAATGGAGAAATGAAAGAGGTGAGCTGGTGACAGGAAGAGAGGATGGAGAGGTATATAACATACACAATTTAACTATTTACACAACGAGACACAATGAGAGGTATGTACAACTTGCGTGCCTGATTAGTTCAGGGGAAGGAATATTTCCAACGCATGGTGCTGACAACTACAGCTACTACATACTAATACGACGCCGACGGCTTTTCAACCGAACCAGCTGTATACGCTGTCGCGTAAAAAATGTGCCGTAGTGGAGGTATAATTTCGACCACCTGGGGTCTGTAACTGTGCACTGAATATGGCAATATCCAGAAATATGGCAATATCTGGGACACCAAAAGACAGTGCGCAATTGTCCAGTGATAAGTAACTGCATTGCTCTGCATGTAACAAACTGGGCCTACACAAGAGCCAATATTATTTTAGGCAGAATTAGGGCAATGCAGTCACTGCAGGCGTAGGCAGCGGGTTTAGGCGACCACTCTACAGTGGTTGGGCTGCTGGACTAGCTCAACGGCAGCGCCAAAAAGCCCTCCACAGATACTCCCTGTCATTCAAGCAAGAATCTGCACATAATTTTGCAACTGGAAAACGGACAACAGCACGAACTACAATTGTAGGATGACCACCATTAAAGGCATGCAGTTGAACAGCTAGAACATTGAACATGCAAAAATGCATCGCATATGGAATAAATAGGCACAAAAGTCATATAGACAATGTTGCTGATCAATAGTTCTCCAGGAGCACAGGCTCAAAATGCATATCTAAATCTTTATCAAGGTCACATTTGCATGTTCTATTGTTGCTTGGAGTATCTGCTCATCATATAAACAACGTACCTGGAATGAATAGATCTTGATGGCCTATGGTGCACCCCTATGATGCAATCTGAACAAGTTGAGATCTCCGAGAGATGTTCTGAATGGAAGCACACTCTGGATGTCCATGGGATGTGCACAGGGCCCTTTGTTTTCGTGAGTTCTTCTTGGAGAATTCGGGGAATAAAAATTGTGCAATACTTTTGTGCAAACTTCGGGTAAAAACCAGATCGTTCAGCAAAAAGTTCCATAATTCAGGTTTTTTCGAATATTTTTCAGGAAAAAAAATATACTATGCATGCACCCTCATTTGTGCTGGACATGAAACGTGTTTTCTAGAGATTTCAAGAACATGGAAATGGTAGTTTGCACTGAAAAATGGTTTATCAAGGCAGATTTTTTTGCTCGTCTATCACAATTACTTTATTGAGTACATCATCGATCTCCTATGCAGCCCTGCCTTAGTACACTGCGAGAACAATCATTCAGCATCTCAGCTGCCATTTTAAATGTGCAAGTGCCTTGGAGCAGGGCAGCTTTAGCATGACTAGCACTTGATACAGCGATGCCATTGATACATCTTATCACTGACCCAGTTCTGGCATGTTATGCAACGCTTTTTAAACGTATATTTAAGTTTCATCATGAATAACAAGCATTAATAGAGGTTTAAAATCATTAGTTAAAGGTGCACTGAACAGGAATCTGAACTAGTCTTTACTGCAGTAAATTGATCTACATGCTCTGAGCATTTAGAAACTTCCAATTACTGTCCTGTGCAACTGATTCCCTTAATTTAAATCGCATTAAACGTCCCGGCTCCCGCCTTTTCTTTTTAACTCAATGCTGAAGGTAGGAGGAGTCAACCAACGCGTGGAGTGCCTTTCAGCCAGTCGCGTGACGGCTTGCCGCTCTGCCATCAGCGGAGTGATATGTAAATCAAAGTCCATGCGTATTGTTATTTCCGTGGGCCTAATTGGCGGCTACGTTGTCTGCGACTGAAACTATTTATTCACAGAAACCTAAAAAACAAAATGAAAATGGAAGCGAAGCCGCCACTGGACTGTGTGAAAGGCAGTCCATGCATTGGTTGACTCCTCCTACCTTCAGTGTTGAGTTGAAAAAAAAAAGGCAGGAGCCGGGATGTTTAATGCGATTTAAATTGGGGAAATTGGCCGCATGGACAATAATTTGAAATTTCTAAGAATGCTCGGGGGGACGTGCAGATCGAGCTCCCGCGGTAAAAAGATGAGTTCAGATTCCTCTTTACAGCACCTTTAATGAAAACACCCCTCACGAATAAGCAAAACATATCCCGATTTTTGCACAGCATCTTCAACTTTGTGCACTACAAAACTTGCGTTCTCTAGAAGGCGCATTTTTGGGTAGACATAGGATTTAACATTTTAAAAAACCTATTTGGGGTGAAAGAATCGCGTAAATTAAGGTTTTACCCCAAAACGAAGGGTGCTAGAAATACACAATTAACTAGACTGGGGTATCCTTGTTTCCACAAGGTGCGAGAGAGGGTTGAAAGGTTGACATTATGGACTGTGCATGCCAAAGTCTGGGCTCCAGTAGTCAGCTTTCTGCTTCCATTTGCCATGCCACCATTTTCAGAGATGCTAATATTGTTTGCAATATTTAAACAAGGCATTTTTTTAGACCACGAAGATAACCCATGTTCAATGCTAAATTGAGAGATGAAATAAGAAAGGTTGCTTTTGCAGGCAACCTTACCTTCCTTTAATCTAGCTGGATGCAGTGCTAACATGATGCAGCTGTCAATTCAGGCAACTTTACCTTCCCTTAGCATAGCTGGATGCAGTGCAAACTTAACGCAGCTTTCAATTTAAGTGGTGGTAAACAAAAAACATTTTGCATAATGTAACTTGACACAAAAAGAAAAAGAAGCTTGGTTATAACCACAAAGCTTTCTTGCTTCCAAGAACAGATCCTGAAACACCACATGCGCTCAAAAGACGAAGTGAAAGCCACATCACGCACGTGCTATACAGTCAGCAGATTCAAGTTATTGAACTGAAACACAAGCTTGATAATTTATTTATTTCTCCAAATAAAAACAAATTTCGTGGCAGATATGTCGCATTCTGTATTTCCTCTTGACACCTAACACTTTTCTCACTTTCTTTTGACCACCGTTTGCTTGAAAAATGCCCTCAGTGCTAGAACACGCTTAGCTATTACAACTGTAAGAGGTACAAAGTGACTTACAAATGTCTGCATTTAAAAGAAAGGTTACAAAGCAGCTTACTGCAGTATGTCTGAGACCTGCAGAATTCTCAGTTTGTTTTGAAATCACACAGTTCACTTTGACATTGTTGAAACAAGATATTTTGCAGACATTGCACAGCAAAGTCAAAGATATCAATGGTCAGGTGACAGAAAATCTAAGTCGCAGGCCTTCTGCAGAAAGCACACCTGCGTCCATTCACACATTTTCTGGCAAGGCAATGCTCACATTGGAAGACCACATATTCACGCGAATGTAATAACTATGCCAAAGGAGATTACAACTGCAGTTGATCGCTGGTCTCCAGAGTTGCAGTTAAACTTTGTGCAAAGCATAAACACTTTGCTTAAAGTTTGGTAAGCTGAGCTATCTGTTAAAAAAAAAAAAAAACGAATATATAGCCACCAAAGGACTGTACTCAGTCCATTCTGTACATGGAAAATTTTAAAGCTTCAGGTCTGTGTGGTAGAGGTAGCAGCATAGCAAGCGTGTTTACCCAGCAGGAAACTTTACTATGGCAGTCAGAAATAGTGTGTTTCACTTGCGTGGCGCACTATGAAGTGGTGATGTGTAATCCATTACTGGCAAGTTTTGGAGGTTAACAGGGCAATCGGGGCAGCAGTCTAATCAGAACAACTTAATAAGAAAAAAAAATATTACTAAGATATGGCAATTCTACACCAAAAATGTGCTGCAATTTCTGTTACCAGCAGCGCATGGTTTGTAGGCTTAGTGTACGTATATAATGTTTGCATGTGTGAAGAGGTTGAAGGCAGAGCAGAGCGTGCCATTAGGAAACATTGAATGCTATGTCGGAAAATGTTTCACTGGTAAGATTCGCCTGCTTTGCCTGGACGACAAGTGATGAAGTACAAGGTCAAGTGTGCTTGAGGTTCCGTTCAAATAGCACTAACAGGTGCAAAAAGCCTAGCCAGAGGTGCGCCAGCCTAATGAGATTTGGACGGAAATTACGCGGAGGTTTCGTGTTGACGCAGTGTGTAGACGCGGCTTCGTGAAGCAAAATAAGAAAGTAAGCAACATTATGCTGGCAGCAGTTGAATGGTCCACAAATGGCACATTAAAGCGCATGGCCTGAGCAGCCAACCCCTGTTATGAATACGTTGTGTTTAGCATAGGTAGTTGAAAGTGACCTGGCACACAGCAAGAACTTTTCAACAACATAAAGGAATATGTAACAAAAGCTCTGAAGTCAAGCACGTTAGGAAATTTCCACCTCTTACATATTTAAAAAAAGACCTAACAGCTGAACTTCGATCAGAAAGGCAGTTGGTTCTTTACGTAGAAGCTACTGCCAATAATTATCACATGCAAAAGCAGCTTCAAACGCTGACCTGCCGCATCTTAACTACAAGCAGAGTTTGCCACATGTCCGCACTGTAGAGTTTCTTCCAGCAAGGAAGGCCTCCACTGCACCATATGCCCTTGCATTTTCAATCAACTATATACAGTCAATCAGTAAATGCGTACACACAAACCAAATAAGGCAAACTCAAATGTACACACTATTAGACAGACCAAGCTTATTACAGATTGTCAGAAACACACTGCAACTGAACTTTAGTATGCACATGCTGTCTAAACATATCCCTATCACACAAACAACACATTTCATGAACTTCACAGTCTCTTCCACAATGCATGGCTGAACAGTTCAAAGCGCAGCGGGGACTAGCACGCGTCAGCCTCTAAGTACGAACGTAATTACATTGCCCAACTGAGGTAAAAAAATCACGAGGGTGTTAATCATGCAGCTGTAGAGCTGCAATAAATAGTCAAAAACAGGCTCGAAGACAAATCCTCACGCATGCTTCTAGTCTTGCAAAACAGACACGACGTAAATTCGTCAACTACACGTATGGCTACAAAAAAACTTGCCAGTACATGTACGCTGCATGCACAATAAGGCCTATGCAGTTAAAAGAAGGAGAAACAGTTTACTTGTAAAATTGATTTGCATAAATTACTTTGCCATCTAATAGGCTGATTTCTAGACATGTCTCATGACGCTGCTCATTCACGTATTTTAGAACAGTGCATACAAAATGACAACTTTCGTGGCTCATGCTGGTAAAACAAGAATTGTTGGGCACAGCTTTCTATAAACCACTTCCTAAAGCATCATTGCTTGTTGTCAATGAGACTCAATTCTGTTGCAAGGAAAATCCCGATGACAAAAATGTGATATGAACTTTTCCCCTCGAGCTACTGTAGCCTATCGAAACCTCGTTAGCAAAATGACATGCAGACTAGAAGCAACTCTTGACTGCACGCAGAAGAGTACTCTCCCATGCTCAGCACTGTTTAGAGGGTGCAAAAGAATGAGGAGAAAGAAAAGCACTAGAAACAGAACGCATCCCAAAATGACTTTTTTTTTGTGTTGAGGTGCAACGACAGGAGTGAAATGCACAGGTAAATTAGCTTTACGAAGCAGAATTAACGAGGGAATGTCGTAGAGGCAGCAACCACTTCTGAGAAAGCGGATAGTAAGTGGCAACATTATTTCGATGCACTCGCGTAGCATCCATGGAAGACGAATCTGCCGCATCATTACCTCTGCTGAAGGCTTTTGTCAAGTGGCTGCACTGCATGACACTCAAAGCCAGGCAGGAAAGGTGCAGCAACAGTGGCGAGGAGTCTGACAGCTGTAAAAACCTACATATTCAAAGTTGGAGCCGAACAGACTTCCCCTGCAGCACCTGCAGTGTCGGTTCTGAATTTAAACGTCGCACTAATCTGGTGGTCAGACAGAATAAGAAAATCGAAGGCAGTGACTAGGGCACTGGAAGTTGTCTGTGGCCATGCAGTTTGCAAAGCTGGCATAGTAGTATCACAAGCAACAAGCAGTTGGTGGCATTGTAGTTTTGTGGACATCGAGTTAAGAGGTGCATTGATCGCAGAGAACATGCAAGTGGGGCAGCTGTATATAAATCACATGCTAGACTTAAAATCAGCAGCTCTTATAATGTATAAACCCATGCAAAGATTGCACTATGTTTGCCTCCAAGATTTACAGGATGACAACTTTTTTCTTTCTGAAGCAGTCTACAAAAATGTAGAATAATGTTCTAAATAAAGTAAACATACTTTTTGTTAAAGAAAGCATTACACAAAATACTAAGGTACAACCTTTACACGGGGCTATGCAGCAACTCATACATGCTTCTACGTTAACTGCTTGTGATGTGTTAGCCTTGATTTTTGGTGAGAGTACAGACAAATGTGTCTTGAAGGCCAGCTAAAGAGAATTGGCAACACTTACTGTGCACCTTGTAGTAGGGTACGACCACACACTCAAGCCAATTCTGCATAAAATACTTAAAACAAAATTCCACTGCTTTCAGGTCGCTCACAATCTTATCAAGTGTGCATATTTAAACTGACTGCAAAAACTCATTAAAAAAGAAAATTGTGTCAGGCCACACACTAAAAGAACTTCGTGCCGGAGTAGCTTAAAAAAGTTCACCAGAATGCCAGAAAATAACTGCCATCTTGAACAAAAGCTCAATGACAAGCAACAGGACCTAAATTCAAGATAGAGTGCACAAAATAAACTGTTTGCACCATCAGAGATTCTTTCAAGTCAGTTCTGCACTGCTATGTTTTATTCCTCCCATTGCCGAGCTTCGTGGCACAAACTACATCACCACAGGCAGACATTACTTTCAAGAAAAAGAAACCGAGCCATGAACAAAGTGCCTGTGACTGAATTTCTCTTTAACCGTCACACCTCTCTGCTTTAAGGCTTGACATTCCTAAGAATACATGGCCACAAGCAAAGCCTTGGCCGATGACTGATGGAGGTTCTTGCCACAGCCCACACCAGATAGGTATCCAAGCTTACCATCGCTATGCTGCAATCATTGAGAACATTCGATGATGAATGATAAAGGCCAGCGTCCTTAATCGCCCAGACAAGGAGCGGAACAAGCGAGAAGTACTGGGGGCAGTTCGTCACATGTGCGTGACGCAGGGTGGCGCTGTGGTGCCGCAGTCACCGTCCGGCCTGTCTGTAATGCCCTCATTTCCAGCCGCGTCGATGACGATTGCACTGTCAACGCTGGTGTCTTCCTGAGGCGATGCGAGCCGTAAGGCACTTGGTTGGAGACCGCAGTCGCGTGAGCGGCGAGGCCCACTACCACTTGTGATGGAGGACTCCCGCGACAGTGGCGTCCATGGGGACTGGTCCTTGAGTTCTTCCTGAAGCTCCTTGTAAGGAGCTGTGCCACTGAAGAACCGCAGCTGGAGCTGCTTGAACACGAAGCCCTGCACAAAGTAGTTCTGCGAAAGAAACGCGAGTATTGTGCTTGAGATACTACTGCTATGTGAACCAAGTACAGCTCTTCCATGCTTCAGTAATATCATGGCAGCATTGACCAGACGGTTGTTCACTGTCCCATGAAGGAGTACGGTGGCGAAACAGACAAGGTTATGAGCATGTCCACATAAAGCATTTATGCATAAAGCATAAAAAAAAAAGTTGCAGCATCCTCTGCTCAGCTGTTTTTACGGCCTGATGCAACTCCCACTGCTTGTCTGCTAGAGTCAATTTCGACACAGTGGTCCTCCGTGGGATACTGAGCAGCTGTCTGGTCAACGCTGCCATGATATTGCTGAAAAACTGGAGGGCTGTACATCTGCAGACAAACGAAGATGGATGATATACCCCACTCTTATAACTCCATTCGTGTATGTTTAAGTGAGAGGCATGGAAATTTTGAGGCATGGAGCAGCCATTAGAGACCATACTGACCTGCATGACAGTGACGAACAAGGTAGACTGAGAAATAGTGCTCCAGCACAGTTAGAATGCTGTAAACTGTACTGAAAGCCTGAATTTGAATCTTGATGGCCACCACCTTGTCTAAAAAAACACATTGAGCATATCTGCATACCTAAGCTGACACTGAAATTCCCTGGCAATGTAGCACTTGAACAAAGCCTGTTGTCGTGCAATGCACCCGTGCACAATGTGCACAGTCACCAACTCCAAAAAATTTTGCAGTTATTATACTTTGCTATATGTTGTCTACTTCTTCATTATGCATCAGTTTCTTGAATATGGACAACTAGAAACTTAAGAACCTCTTTCTAGAAGAATCTTCCCGATTGTAAGTGGGTTCGCTTTGATCAGTCTAACTTGTCTCTTAAAGAAACACTGCAGACAAACTGAAGCTGGCCTGTACTGACAGATTTACCATTTTCTAATGATAGAGAGACGCTGCTTTCCCTAAAGACAGCTTTTCAACAAAGCTTCTATATGCTACAAAACACTAAACATGAAATGCAGGTATCTCTGCCACCAAACGTTTTTGCATTAGCAAACTGCAACAACGATGCCAAGACCAATTTTATTAATGCGGATCTCTGAGGCTAGGTAGGCTACACCACCAATCACTTACGAATGGCTGTCACGGAGTCGTTTCAAGTTGTGATGTCAAGCATTTAAACCAAGTGGTGGGAAAAAAATGTGTTCCATTTTGTAATCCAATTTTCTCAGAAACGAATTGATCTTTTCTTGCTCAACAAACGACAACATAGCCACAAAAGACCAAGCAGTTGATTCAATTACCATAAGAATAGAAACCGAATGACGTTGTCATTGGTGCCCCTTTAAAGCGTTTGACGAATGTGTTGTTTCAATAATACGACAAAATAAAGTAAACATATAAAGTAAAGTAATAAACACACAAAGTAATCTTCAATCTCAACTTCTGTAAACAAGACGAGCATGCAAGGAAAGCATCAGTGCTTGCCGATGTGAACTAATGAGCCAGAATGCAGCGGGTCTGTGCTCAGATGGGCTGCTCACCTCCAGGACATAAGCGACGACAAAGTGGCCCAGGGCAATGACAATGCACAGCGCTCGGAACCGCACATCTACGTCATTTATGTCGAACTGCAAAAGGCAAGGAACAAGAGCATTTTGTGATGCACAGTGTCTACTGTGGACCAGAATTACTTATTGACATCAGCGGACACAATCAGCTCAAGTGGCAAGCAGTTCTGCAGTAACGAAAAACAATGTATAAATCTGGCTGAGATGCTGTAAGTGATGAGAAGGAATTTAAAGCAGTCAGACCATTCAACCTTTTATTGCTTTCTCTTTTGTATAATAATACCTACACAGTCATCTATGGTGAATCTGTTAATAAGCAGTAATGAAATTAAAACATGACTCTTCAACGGCATGATGAAATGACGGCAGCCTGACAACACCAAAACGTGTGCAGTGTTCTAAAGCACAAGATACTGCCCTTGCCTGCATAATGAATGTGTCTGCCATTTTTGTCATTGACACATAAATTTTACAATATATTACCACCTCTAACGAATGCATCACCCAAATTTTAAGTTTTCTGGGAAAGAAAACTACGCTCATCATGCAATTGAAGACACTAAAACACATGTCAAGGCTTGGCTATCTGAGTGCAGTGTGCGACTAGGCACCACCATTTTCTGTAACTACATGATCAACACACATGTGCATACACTGGACACATTCATACACAAAACAAACACCATTACCCCTGTACCCATTACAACACTCACGCAATCATCAGCTGCGACAATTGCTCCTAATCATGGTTAGGAACAAAGCTAAAATTTCAAATTACTAAAAAATGCTTTTGGATGAACATCAGGGCAAAAAAAAAAAGGGCAAGAAATACACGGAGAACAAAGGGGAGGTCCACATTTATATGCAGTGGGCTACAGCGCTACTTACTTCGAAAGCGTGGACGAGGACTTCTGCGGGCTGTAGCACCAGGTACATTGTAAAAGCCGTCATCACCACCAATGATGTCATGAACATGTCTAAGCAAGACAGCAAGGGGAAAAGGAAGAAACAAAGAAAGTCTTCAATGTACATCACTTTATATTCCACAGCAAGTCAGTTACAGTACATGAAAATGTAGCACCTGTATACTACAGGGCCCTTTATTTCCGGATAAAACCAGATTTTACCCGATTACAGTGAAAGCTCGTTAATTTGAGCTTCATTAACTCGAATTTATGAATAATTTGAGCTGTATGGCTTGGTATGTCCACGCTTTGTTAGAGTATATGCAAAACATAGCCTATTAATATGAACGTGAATGGGTTGCGTCACCGATAATTCCAACTACTCGCCTGGGTGGCCTGAGCACATGGCGAGCCAAGCAACATTCCGGCAAGGCTGCGCCACCTCTTTGGAGGAGATGCAGAGAGGATTAAAAGGGCGTGCGAGGTCAATGGTGAAGTCAGAGGCCGGGTAAAAGGTAAAGGGGAGGCTCTCACTCCATGCTTTCTGGTTTGTGGGGGGGTTTAACGTCCCAAAGCGACTCAGGCTATGAGAGACGCCGTAGTGAGGGGCTTTGGAAATTTCGACCACCTGGGGTTCTTTAACGTACAACGATGTCGCACAGCACACTCTCTCCATGCTAGCAGCAGCAACCAGCTGCATGACCTCAGATATGTACCCGGCTGCCGCTGGTGCTGCTAATAGTGAAGACTTCAGTAGCCTGCTGTGTTTTTTGTTGTTGACCGATGTATGATACAATCAGCAATGAGCTACAGTGAATAAGACACGTTGCAGCGTCTCTAGCAATCTGAATCTGAAACAAGGCGAACGTGCACGAAACCATGAAATGCGAGAAACGAACGAATTGAAGCTTCTGCCGATATTTGTCTTGGTTTTGCAGTGTCCTCTGCGTCACGTTCCATGCAATTAGTTGCAGCGACAGCAGTCAGCCTACACGTTGTGCCACGATGTAGCGATTTAAAGATGCCCGTCTGCAGCAATTACCACACCAAAAACACTTCCAGAGAACACTGAAACCATGCTTGAAGCAAGCTCATTGGTTTGGCAGTTTGGGTCGGAAGACTGGAAAATCAGCCAATGTACCTTGTCCTGGAGCCTTTTGCTTTTCTGCCTAAATAGTCGCGCAACCTCCGCGACTCGCAAATTCACACTTGTGGGTCTCGGAGGTTGTGCTATCATTATGGCCACAGGATGGTTCGTGCAACCTCCACGATTCACAAATTTGCACTTGTGAGTCGCGGAGGTTGTGCCATCATTGTGGTCACAGGATGGTCGCATGCTGCTTGATTTTCCAGCCTTGTGGCCGTGCTCACAACCAATTGAATGCCCTTTGCTACTTCAGCGTGGCCCTCCAGAAGAAGGCGGTGACATATTTTAGAACAATAAAATAGGGTAATCACACTTGTTTAGAACATGCATCACTGACAGGCTTGCACAAAATGCCAGTCACTACACTCACAATTGGAAAGGATTGTCTTGCGATATGGGTATCCTCGGGAGAACACCACTGCCAGAGTGATGTACTGGAAGACAGACACTGCAAACACTACGAAGTTGTCGTGGCACTTCAACTCTTCTTCGTCGCCACTCCCGTCAAATTGTACATGCGGACGGTACCTGCGAGAATGAAACAGAGTTGAGATATTGACCTTCCTCACTTAAAAAGAACATACCATGTTGCAAATAAAACAATATTTCCTGTAAACTGGTCAATTACTGATCTAATGAAAGCAGACACAACATAGCATCATTTCCAGAGCAATTAATTACCACAGCCATTTGTTTAGATTCTTGTGTGTTTTCTTAGTATATGAACTAGCAATTGTTCCAGTTGCTGACTGAAAGAAGCTGGCTACTCTTACTGCCATGCAGTCCTAAGAGCCCTTGGTGTCATCCAATGCAGCGTACTATTGTTGCTTTCAACTCACATTATTTCAAATAAATTGTTCTACTTTTAGTTTGAATTGGGAACAAATTTTGTTCTTTTCTGGGTCCCAATTATGAAGAAACATTCGTTCTCCTTTGAGTTTATATTACCAAGAGTCGACAGTAGTGCTAAAAAAAAGCTGAAATAAATATCAGCAACCTAATTATAGTAGAATCTCAATCATACAAATCTCACGGGGTCTCGAAAAATATTCGTATCATCCAGAACGAACAAAAATCGTATGCAGAATTTAGACCTGTTCTTCGGTTGACGGGGTTTACTTACAGCTGTGTTCCGCCGCTCATTGATCGCGGTGCGCAGCGCGCGACTGACAATAGAGGCACTGGCAGTGTACAGGCAGCAGGTACTTGGTGCCCGAGGGTGCGGTTGCGGCTCATGCATTCGTATTCGCAGTGGGGCGGGAGTTGTTTGCAATGTCCGAGTTTCTGCCCAGTGCACACAATTCACTCTGGCCAGGGCACTTTACGAATTCGTATCATCCCGAAATTCACATCAACCAGGAGTATACCATCGATATTCTACTGTATTCTAACTGATAGAGATAATGTGCCAGATGAGCCAGTGTGCGATAAGACCTCACATTCTGGTGTACATGGTGAGGTGTCTCACTGCACCGTGTGCCACACAAACCCGCAGAGCAAGTTGAGCAGATGCTACCACTCAAAAGAACAAAAAAAAAAAAACAGGTGTGCCTACCAGTGCTGCTTCCAGAGTGCCAGGATGCCAAACGTCTGCGCAAGAATGACTAGTGTGACCTGACTAAGGATGGACGTCAGTGGCGTGACCCCCATCAAGCTTGATGGGGGCGGCCGTTTGTCCAGCGTAGGACTTGGTTCCGTGCGGCCAACTGCAAAGGAGGCATGTCATCACCATTAGCACTGCCCATCAGTTTAGCACATTCCTGTCCAACCAGCTCTAACCATCACACTGTTGCACTTATGTCAACTCAAACATACTACCTTACTTGACTATTGGTAGGAAACAAAATGCCATTTTTAGCAGCATTTTCCCATCTTGCCAAGTTGTGAATGCTTTTCCACCGTCTTACAGCTAAGTGGCAGCATTTATGAAGAAAAATATGTGTATGATACACAAGCCACTTAGTGATCATGCTTATACGTCTCATTACATCACCTTTCTAACTGATGTCTATAACTACTGTCATAGCTCTGTTATACTGTTTAATGCTTGTCCAACATGAACTCTGACGTTGCTTCCTCAAATGCATTACATACATACCTGACATCATTACTGTATTCCTAATGAAACTCAACCAGCTGCATTTTGCTGTCGCTTGGCCACATTAAACTCATACCACACAGGCCGTTGATTCCATGCTACCACTCAGAAGCTATCTTTAGTACAACTACAACAGTCCAGGGGACAGACAGGTTTTTTTGAGCATTGTGCAATCTGCTCAAGTTTCATTCAAATCCGCTCCCAAAACCCTCTACAACATTATCAATATATGCCGTAACAAGGTTATAGATATTTATAGTGAATGTAAAAAGAGAACATAGTTGAATTACGCCATTACCCCAGTGTACACTCTGACAACATATCACAGGTAACAGAAAATGTAAAGTTACACCTTGATGCCATGACTGCCCCACAATGCAATGCAAACAGCATCTGAGGTCACAGCACTCAGTGGCAAAGCTACTGATGCATGTTCCAAGCCCTTCCCACTTCAAATCAGAAGAACAGTTTCCATATCAGTGAAAGAGTGAAAGCCCCGCCGCGGTGGCTCAGTGGTTAGGGCGCTCGACTACTGATCCGGAGTTCCCGGGTTCGAACCCGACCGCGGCGGCTGCGTTTTTATGGAGGAAAAACGCTAAGGCGCCCGTGTGCTGTGCGATGTCAGTGCACGTTAAAGATCCCCAGGTGGTCGAAATTATTCCGGAGCCCTCCACTACGGCACCTATTCTTCCTTTCTTCTTTCACTCCCTCCTTTATTCCTTCCCTTACGGCGCGGTTCAGGTGTCCAAAGATATATGAGACAGATACTGCGCCATTTCCTTTCCCCAAAAACCAATTATTACTATTATTATTATGAATGAAATAATGGCCCCCGAATGCTCCACTCACACAGGGCGGCGAACAGGGTGATGAGGAAGAGGTCAATGTACAGGAACTCGAGGTCGGTGAGGTTAGAGTAGAGCGAGAAGAGTATGAGCACCGAGACAAACTGAGTCATGCTGTAGCACGCCATGTACTTGAGGATGCCAAAGGACGTCACCAGTGCTGCACGCCCTTCCCTGCAAGAGCACAGTGAGAGGGACACGGCTCTGGTGAGGACACAACACTCAAGCTGAAGAAGGCAGGTCGACTCTCTGGGTCGCTTTTGGTCTTCTACAATACAGCACACACGCACTACACTTGACAACAGGAATAGAAGCATGTTCACCTGCCTTTTGTGCATAATAAAAGAGAAAGGCACAGAAATGCACAAATTTATCAATGTTTCCGTTGTACTGACAACCAGAAACCCACTGTGGATTCCAATTGTGAATGGGCATATTAAAAAATTTTGAAAAGTAAACATTTTCATGACACTAGCTTCCTCAAACATTATGCACATGCTCACTGATTACAGGCCGATAAACACAACAAAAAACAATACACAAAGTTGACTGCAGACAATAGAAGCAATAGACCTGTTCAAATTGTGAAAAATTCAAATTAATTCGAGCCTTTTATATACTGGTAATACCGAGAGGAGTTCGAATAAACTTTGAACTAAGTGATTTTACATTAATAAGAGTGCAATACTACTGGTGCAACCAGTCTTTTTCAAAAATGCGGTTCTATTATCTGAAGCTCTTATACCCAGTGCTAACTTCAGTGTGGAATGAAAAAGTGAATGCATCAACATGACAGTTTTCTCAGTTTTGTGATTTACAGGCCTATCTGTCACTGCAAAAACATCTAGACTGAATGGTTACTACGCAGCCCCTGTCATCTGCTAGTGAAAGCTCGTACTACAAGCTTTTTTTGCTACCGCAAAAAAAAAGGGGGGAGGTTGCTTCATGTCCTGAAAGTGATGCTGCAATTAGTACAGTCATGTAGGCACTACCGCAATCATCTTGCCAGAGGTGCTGGTTTTACTCTCTGTATGCCAGTTGCACAACGCACTTGCATCAAACACTTTCTGCCATTAAAGGTGCACTAAAAAGGAATCAGAACTAGTCTTTTTACCACGAAGGAACTCGATCTACACATTTCGATCATTCTTCGGAATCTCAAATTATTGTCCTGTGTGGCCGATTTCCCTAATTTACTAAATCGGATTAAACGTCCCGGCTCTCTCATTTTTTTGAACTCAACACTGAAGGTAGGAGGAGTCAACCAATGCATGGACTGCCTTTCACACAGTCCCGTGGTGGCTTCGCTTTCATTTTGTTTTTCAGGTTTCTGCGAATAAATAGTTTCAGTTGCAGACAACATAGCTACAAATTAGGCCCACAGAAGTAAATATGCACGGGGACTCATTGATTTACGAATCACCCCGCCAATGGCAGAGCGGAAAGCTGCCACGGGACTTGCTGAAAGGCACTCCAAGCGTTGGTCGACTCCTCCTTCCTTCAGCGTTGAGTTAAAAAAAAAAAAATGTGGGAGCTAGGACGTTTAATTTGATTTAAATTAGTAAAATCGGCCGCACAGGACAATAATTCGAAGTTTCT
Organism: Amblyomma americanum; assembly: GCF_052857255.1. Lineage (NCBI taxonomy): Eukaryota > Metazoa > Arthropoda > Arachnida > Ixodida > Ixodidae > Amblyomma > Amblyomma americanum. The sequence goes on from NC_135498.1 coordinate 26,616,180, forward strand.
AAGAATGCTCGGATCGTGTAGATCGAGTTACGCGGTAAAAAGATGAGCTCAGATTCCTCTTCAGTGCACCTTAAAGCTGTGTCCACGGGCTGCTGTGCCACAGGAATCTACACTGAGTAATCTACTGCAAGCCTCCCTAGCATCAGCTGGACAGATCAGGGCCACAGAACGCGTGCAATTGAAGACCCCAATGTTCACTTTGAAATTAAGAAAATTAAAGCATTTGGGGGATTCCAGTGAGCATGACAACCTTGACTATATATGCAAATCACAATCTTCAATAAGCAAAGTAGGACCAGACATAAAAGCCAGGGACAGATAGAAAACGAAGACGAACACAGCTCACTCAGAGGCGGGCTAGCTGGTGACTTCGTACAGAATGTACTGAGCAGCCACGCAAACAAGCGAGGACGCAGGTAACAAAAAACAAAATATCTGCGCCTTGTCCAGTCTGTTTCTTCTCGCCTGTGTCCTCGTTTGTTTGCCTGGTTGCACGATGCACACAGCTCCGAGTCTTCCTTCACTGCCTGCCTGAGCCTAACTATTGGGTGTTTCAGGAAAGGCTAAGTAATTCTAAAAAATAGGATTTTTGAGGAAAGAAGACTGCTTCTGTGGCAGAATAATGTCAGCATCAGCAGACATCAGAAAACAGGTGAATGAAGTTGACTAGTCAGCCGGTTAACTAATTTCATATAATTAACTTTTTAACTATCACAGACGCTTGGTTGCAACTAGAGATTCGTAGACATCGTTAGCAATAGCCATACTAGTTTTTAGAATTTTAAAAACGTGGTTACCATCTGCGCTGTGGCCCAGCAAATTCTGGCTACATCGTTCCGAAATACATGCGCTTTCAAAAAGCATGCAGGCAAAGCAACCCCTCCAGTGCATGTAACTAGTCGAAATAGCCAAATTTTGTCTAGCAACAGCGCTGAGGGTAATTATGTTTTCGAAACTCTAATAACTGATATGGCTATTACCAACGACCAGCTAAAATCCCTAATTGCAACCAGGTGTCTACCTATGATTGGTCAAAGGTAATTAGGAGAAATTAGTTAAGGCTAACTAGTGAACTTAACTCACCTGTTTTCTGATGTCCGCCGACGCTGGTTTTATTCCACCGCAGAAGCCGTCTGCATATCTCGAAAAGTCTATTTTTTAAAATTACTCAAAGCCATTCCTGAAGCACCTGTACATGACAATGTGAAACCAACAGGCCAAGCAGAGCACGATTCTGCATACTCACTTGATAAGCGTTGGCACGCAGGAGATGTTTGCCACTTTTGATGTGAAAGGAGATGCCACCGATGCCTCAGTGTCCGACAGAGAGATGCCAGCATGAGCAGCCTTCAGGGCCTGCACATGCACGAGCACAGGATGTGAGCTAAATGGGTGAGAAAACGCGTGAGACAAGTCGAAATTGCACCGACTCGACTTCACGAGTCTAGAGGCTAAAGGACATCATTTGCAAAAACCCTTCCGGCTATTTTGCCAATGGCAAAGATTAACAATAAAATACAACCTACTGTATTGGGATGCATGCAAAAAGCTCGCTTTTGTTCTGTTACACAGAAGCACAGGCATTAGGAGGCACAAAAAGACATTTTTTAATATACCACAGAAGAAACTGCTCATTGTGAATCACAATGCAGAATAAATCAATATGCATAATTTATTTGCAACAGGTTTTCTTTGAAATGTGGTTTTCCTTTCTAGAACTACTGAGCATACTTAAGGCCCCTAGTTTCCTGCAATTCCGCAAAAAATCGCGGATTTCAGCATTTTTTGCGGAGCTGTGCATTAGTCTAGCATGCTTGTTCCCCCATCCGTTCAAAAAAGTTAGCCCGTCAAGCATTGCAGTTCTGGCAGAAATGCGGCACACTTCTATGGGATGAGTCTTAAAACTGGTGCACCTGTCAAAAGTAGCACTCCTTTGATGGTGCAAATATAATGAGAATACTTTCCTTTTGCTCCAGAAAGCGCACCGCATTATATCTGGAACTGAACTAGGAATAGAGCACAAATTTTTTTTCGCTGCTCTTTGATCTACCCACAGCAAGCTCACACATTATGCAGGCTTGTGAGATGTGAGGGAAAGTCAACTTTTTGACGCCCCTAGCCATTAAGCTGAAGCACGCTGTACACACACACAGGCGAGAAAGAGTTGCTACAAATGTGGACAGAAGGTAGCGCGGACTGTTGAGAAAGAAGAGAAGGCAGAGAAATAGCCGTGAGGAGTCGGGAAGAAAAAAATGGCGAACAGGCACAGAATTGTGCAACGCAAACACGAAGCACTGAGGCAAGAAGTGGTGGCGTGGTGTCCAGTGCTGCACAGAAGGCCACATGGGTTAACGTGCGGGAGGCTTCCTGCAGAATACTGCAGATTCTTTGGTTCTCCAAGCGCAAAATTTAAAATTTTCTGCCGCAGAAAATCAGGGGCCTTAAGCATATCTGGAGTGTTGCGATTAAGAACCTCTTGTCTGAGAGGATTTCCGCACTACACTTGTGTCACAGCAGATGAGACAACCAAGAGGCAACGCCATGATGCACTCTCTCAGTGGTGCCAGCGACAGTGCCAACGTCTTCCCGTTGTTTGTGGGAAGGGCAGGTTGCCACTGAGCAATTACAGCGAGGCAGACAACAATGTGAGACTTTGCTGGCCTGATTGCACCAGTATAAACAGAGCTCCTACCATCTTACCTGTGTTTAAGCACGGCAGCACAAAATGAAAGGAAAGCTTACGTTCCCTATGGGGCACTACAACCCGAAAAACAGAGGCCTTTGTAGCAGTGGTGACGCATTCTTCCTAAAGATCTCTCTCAATGACCAGACCTCCAAGCCAGGCCTGAGGCAGCGTCACCCCCTCCACCAGAAGAGCTGTGACGGTGTGCTGGTGACGCTGCTTGCTGTGGGCAGCACCTATTATATCCCAAGTGACCACAAGATTGAACAATCATCAAGTAGACAGATTTCCCGGATAGGAATCTGGCGATCACAGACTATTTAACGAGCCAGATGGCATGTTTTTGTGTGCTCGTGCTTGTGCTTCTCGTTTAGGTGTGCTCTTAAGTTGCTGTAAATATGAAAAATAAATCCCCTGCACAGTCCTCTTAGAACCCCACATGCTCTTTGCTAGGCCCACACCAACTTATCGAACTGGGACCTGCAGACCTGTCATGCAATCCAAGATCCCCACATCTTCAACAGCAGTCAACGGCACCACGGCTAAAGCCCATAGTTTCCCATGATTCTGCGAAAAATAACAGATTTGAGCATCTTTTGCAGAATTGTGTTAGCAGCCACACTCTTCTTTTATGTTATTGCCGCTTTATGCAGACATCATATGTAAAACAACAGAACGATGCGAAAATGGCTAGTTCAACATATCTGCATGGATATAGCACAAAGATGGTTTTAGACCTCAGAGAAATTTTTAAACAAACATTTTCATGATTATAACCTTATCTCAAACTATTCAGGCCCATCACAGCTGAGCTCCTAACCCCCCCGAAAAAGTTAATGGAAACTGCGCAATAGAATATGGATGCTATGGACACGTCGAAGTTATGCGAGAGGCAATGCTGCAAATGTGCACTACACAATTGTGCGCAGCAAATCCTCCAATATGCGTTACACTGGCAGTCTCCCAGGCAGCACTGGCATCATCACAGCTATGACGGCGCTGTTTGGTGTTTCAAACTACTCAGTCCTGCGCCCGTTCACCATTCCTCACATTCCCTATCCTCTCAACTCTTTCAGTGCTTTCTCTTTGACTCTTTGACAATGGCTGGCGCCACCTTCATTCTTTGCTTATTAGCCACCTTTTCCTTTGAATGCTACTCGACACTGAATTTCAATAGCCATGTTTCGATTTCAATTAACGGACGTCTGGAGTATGTGAGAAATGTTTGAAAACAAAAGTAAATATGTACTTGATGTACGATGCAGAATATAGCAAATTCTTTGTTCTCTTTGGCAGCCTTGGCCAAAGAGTGTTACGGCAAAGGGTATTGTGTTTACACAAGGAGGGGTACCCATTTTCCGAGCATTTCACCTTACATAAGCAGAGCACCAGGCAAGGGAAAGCTTGTACCCATTGCACCACCGGTGTGTACCCGGTGGTACTGGAGATCGAACCCCGCACCTCCCACAAGCGAGGCGGATGATCAAACCACTAGGCCACCGCTGCGGTCTCAGAAAAAGATATTCACGAAACAAACTTACCCCACAATCATTGGCACCGTCTCCACACATTCCCACATAGTACCTGAAATAGCCAGAAGTACAAAGTAAAGTATGCTGGCAAAACTTAATTGTTCTAGGTGAGATGAGCATGCCACTGAAGCAGAACTAAATTAAAAACATGAGACCGATCTCAAAATATCTTTTTGTTCGACACAAAATGGTCCAGCTAGGTCTTGAAATATTCACGATATTAACAATGCTCCCGAGTAAGATTTGAAATAGTAGGCTCTAGCCAACTGTCACCAACATGCTAAACAAATGACTCAATATTCTAAGCGCTGTATTTTTTCACTTCACACATACCACATTTTTTCCTCAGTCCAGCGACAAAAATTACATATAAAATTTTTTTATGGATTTGTTAAACTTCTGACAGCATCTGGCAAAAGTAACATATTTTGCCCTCAACTCAACTGCTTTGCAAAAGCAAGCTGTGCACATAAACATGCTTTTCAGCTTTTTCCAAACATTTCATTTTTTGGCATATGCATGTTGCAAAGACCTGGAAGCAGTTCATAGAGATTTATGCATTTTCATACCCCATCTCCTGGAGCAGTTCCACCAGCTGCTGCTTTTGGTCTGGGGCCATACGTGCGAACACCACACCACAAACGGCAACCTGCATGCACATATAACAGGTGGGTCAACAGACAGCAAATGTAAACAAGCTGAATAGGAGTCAAACGAGAGAACCTCAAGTACATTACAAGAAATTCTAATGTCCAACTGCAGTTAACCACAGCTCTATTACCCCAATCATGAAGGCAGAAATATTACCATGAAGTCAGCATTTGTCACATGCCAGCTCAACAATTAAACTTCTACAGAATGGACACCATCAACGTGCTTGGAAGACAACAACGAAGAAAGGCAAGTCAGTGCTTATAACTGGCGCTTCAAAAGGCCACTACTCTTATAACAAAAACACAGCCAATAAAGTGCCTGCTAAGAACCTTTGCAATCGCCACACTGCTTGCCAGATTAATGAGGAATAGGTACTCTCAATGATTGGGTGCAGGCACTAAAAACAAGAGACTAACAATGAAGACACGCAAAAGAATCATGCTACTACCCGACGCAGGACATCCGGATAGTGTTCACGAAGGACTGCGAATGTCTTGCCCGTGACAGCAACCAGTGGGTGGTCCAGGTTGACGGAGATGGACATTACACCCTGAAAAACATCGTGCAAAAAAGTTGGTAAACCCTGATAAAACAGAAAAAAAAAACAGAATGCTGGCAAAACAAAAATGGGCTTCAGCAGTCATGCTATCAGCATGACACTTCATTTTTGTCAAACTGAAATACCCACTTGAGTATTTTGAATCAGCTGTTTTTATAAGCTATTTGAGCACCCTATGTTACTAACATAAAACCACGTTTATTGGTTAAGACAGCTGCTATAGTATGGCTGATCCATTACTGCCATGTTAAAATCAAGCCAGCCATGAAGCTGTGTGGCAGCACAACCCTGGAGGTCAGTCTGGTTTGCATGGCAGCACTCATGTAGTGGCCGACTTTACACAGTGCTATTATATATTTCTGGACTGCTAACTTTACAGTGCAGCTCGTTACAGCAAGAACTTTTCAGGAACTTCATGTAACATGAAACATAACCATGAAACAAAGTAGCCAAGGGAACCTTTTTACAAAACCTATGAATTACCAATCTCAATAATTATTGCATTCTTCATTCTCATTCAGTGTTCAATAAAGCTGTAGAGTATGTTCACCAACTAGCCTGAACATGCATTGCGAGGTGCATTTTGATGATTCGATTTGTACTGAGGAAGGCATAAATTAATCCTTTTTATGAGAATATCCAGAATGAAAGAACCGAGTCAGATTCTCAACTTGGAAAAGAGCACCAAAAATATTATTCCATACATTGCATAATCAAACAAGAAAAAGTCCATTATGTCGCTGCGTAGAAACTATCTCCACCAAATTAGGCTGGACTCTTTCAGCGCAAATCTTTTTTAAGTAAGCCTCTTGTCTGAGTGGACCACTTAGACCACTGTATCTCAGGTCTAAATAAATTAAAGGACAAAATGTGCCAGTAAGTAACGTTTATTTGAAAAAGCAAATCTTCAATGTGCCCCAAGCTGTCAAGTTTAATAGCTGGCGCACCATAGAAGACATCAACAAGGACGAAGAAAGAATGGGTCAAGTACAGTACTGCGATTGTCCCATTCTTTCTTCATACAGGCTATTGTTGTGTGCCAGCCATTAAGATGCACAAACTCACCCAATAGGTAGTTCACCCCTGTGAGCTCTCAAGTGTGCTGTGTGCAACAGCTGCTGAACACATGTGAGAGTCACCAGTGACCAGAGGGGCATTCACCCTGCTTACATTGGGAAGGTGGTTGCCATCTCCGGAGTGAGACTTGCTAGGGGGAGGCGCTTCTGAGGACTGCCAGCTGAGGACGGGCACCATGTCAGACGAGTCTGTGCTTGATGAGAGGATCTGCACTTCTTGGCCTCGTTCGATCATCTCGCAGTCACGTGCCACGCTGACTGCCGTCAGCATGTTGTCACCTGGTGATGCAGGTGAGAAAGCGTGTTAGCACATAACAGCAGGGCTTGCACTGATACTGTTCTCCTGAGTATGCTGCTTATTAGACCCCTTTTATATCATGAAAAGCACTACTCCAGGTTGATCCCTTGTCACAAAGCCTATCTGTACAATTTCTATCAGCTTCCAAGTGTCATGAGCATGCTTTCAAAAGCAACAACACGGGATTGCGCTAGCCGTATTGAACACTGTGCATTTGCTCTAAGTGGCACATCTTGCGGAGTGGATATGAAATTTGTTCATTCCAAAAGCGGTGAAGAATTTGACACCGACCTTTCAGTTACATTGTGCAAAGTGGCGCAGGCTGGTAGACCATCACTGATCCAACAGGTACTTCTAAAACTTTGAATTTGAGAGGTTATTCAGACTTCCACTCGATATAATCTTTTCAGTGTTGGCAGTAACGCGTTACAAGTAACGGTGTAACCGGTAACGAGTTACTTTTTTCGGTAACTTAGTAATGTACTCGTTACCATTTCAGAAACGTAACGGGTAACATACCGTAACGTACTCACAATAACATTTTTCGGTAACATGAGGCGTCACATTACTAGTAACTTTTTATTCCAATTGTCCCCCTTCGCCCCTCTTTTTGAGAAAAAAAAAAATGCGGAGCATCTGAAGTGATTTTGCAAATAAACAAAATGTACAGGTGCTCTCGACGACCTTGTTGCAGCTCGCAAGCATGCCAGAAAACAACTGCTCTTGATGACGCACCCAACTAAAAAAAAAAGACAGAATACCCATAAAGACCGAACACGCATTCACACACTTGCCTTCACCTAACTCCCATTCCCGAACCACTCACACACACAGCTCTCTACAGAATGGAAGCATGCCGAGCACTTTGGAACATCACATTTTTCAGAATTACTGTAACTTTGTTGAGAGTTCAACGATGTTTCCTTTGTGCAGTTAGAATTGATGATGAAGTGTCATTTTGCGTTTAATGTCACATTCAGAAAATGGCTTCACCATGTGCCACAGATTTAGAATCCATCACATATAACTCTACAGGCAACTTTAGGCCACCATAACATTGCTAAGCTGCTGCACATTTATGCAAAAAGTATTCTCGTTAAATCCGGATTTTGGGTAAAATCGTTGTTTGGGCTAGAAGTTTTATGTGGAATGTGAGCTTTATAAAACTGTTATTGTCAGTACTTGCAGCGAAGATGCACTGATTAAAATTTATAGCTATGGAGTAACGGAAAAGTAACGAGCAGTACTTTTTTTTCAGTAGCGGTAACGCGTTACCGTTTTTTGGCGCTAACGTAGGGCGGTAATGCGTTCCTTTTTTTTTAGCGTAACGAGTAACATATTTGTTACTTTTTTCGGTAATGCCTACAACACTGGATCTTTTACAGTCCATACACGTGATTGAGGCTGTTTCCATTCTATCGAAAAGTGACTGCAGTTGTCCGCCAAAAGTTGCCTGCTAACTTGGACTATATCTGAACTCAACTCGACCGCATTCACTTTCGGCAGACAGTGACAACGACGTGACTATCAGACTAACTGGCAGGCGAAGGTGTGGGCTGACGGCGACCTCAAGCCCAGTTGCTGCCATAAGCGGAGGCCATCACAAACGCTGCGATCACCCACATATTATAAAACATCTCACCATCTGCTTTTCATGAAAACGCTCTATCGTGCTGCGTATAATAATAATAATTGCACACAAAAGATAAATGGTGTAAAGCAACGTGCGAGGCCAGAAAGATGAGAACCCATACGCAGTGCGCCATGCCAGCCAATCACTTGCATGCGTACACAGACATGCACGCACACACACGTATGCGCATTGTCACTTCAGCTGTTTGGTGAGGACACCGTGCAGATGCCGCGTCTATCATGGGTACACGGCCATCTCAACTATGGCCTCAACGCCGCTCACTGAAACAAGCATGGGCGCGGAGCCGTCAGGTACGAAGCGTGCCAAGCACCTTGCACTACTCGCACGAGAAGAGAACTCGCCCGGAGGGTAGTGCAGCAATGCAGAAGAACTCGTGCAGCACGAAGTCAAATCGAGTGCCGAAGTGCAGGTGGCGCTAGCCGCACCGTCAAATCGAGTGCTGCACCTCTTGAACTGGTGCAGAAAGTGCAGCCAAATCGAGGAGACCTATTATCTATACCGGCACTGGAGGGTGTTCGGAACACCCGAAATTTTGCACACTGTATATAATGCACTTCAGCCAGAAAATTTTATGAATTCATATCACAGTGAAGTTCATGCCAGCCGTGATTGTATTACAGAGATTTTATTGTTGGCACATTTGAAAGCCGCTTGTGGTAACCCAGCTAACCAGAAAAATGAAGTAATGAACTTCATTTGCAAAAAAAAAAATATGTAACCAAGAAGTAACTGAAATAAATTAATGCAGATGATGGGCGTTAGCTGGTCCACCTTGTGCTTTTCCAATTGTTGCATTTGCTTTGAATGCTGCTGCCATGAACTGGTGGGTGATGATTGTGGTTTTGTTTTGGCAGAGTTACAAAGATTCTCTATGGTGCAAGAAATATATTATCTAGGACTTCAGCATATTGTTGCGCAGTGCGTTTGTGGTCAGTGTCCTGGGAGCATTTACCCTATGTTTGATCCGCCACACGTTTGTGGCTCTTGCCTTCCACCTAAGTGCAGTGTTCAGAGCGCAGTGCTCTGCCTCGGCTGCATCCATGACCACCCTCACACCACAGCTGATATGTCACCTCAGCGCTGGGGGCTTTATCATAACTACTGTGGTTGCTAGTGCACAAATGTGTAGCATGAGAATAAAAGTCATTCAAAGGGAATGAAAGGCACAGTAACTGTTTTACTTCATGGTGGACTCCTGAACCGTGCAGTGAGGGAAGGGATAAAGGAGGGAGTGAAAGAAGAAACAGAGAAAGAGGTGTCCTAGTGGAGGCTGCGGATTAATTTTCACCGCCTTCGGAATCTTTAATGTGCACCAACATCACATAGCACACGGGCGCCTTTTGCATTTTGCCTCCATCAAAACGTGGTTGTGCAGCCAGGGCTGCACCCACGTCCTTAAACTCCACAGCCAAGTGCCCAACCCACCAAGCCACCATGGTGTGCCACAGGATATCACAACATGCTGTCATTTCAGGATGTTATCTAGAGTGATGGCTTATTGTGGTGGCTCAGTGATTAATGCGCTGAGCCGGAGGCTGAGCCTAAGGCCAGACAGCAACAACCACATTGTTTTGATGAAGACGAAAGCAAAAGCCACTGGTGTGAAACACGAAGGCCACCCATGTGGCCACGGCTGTGCCCATATCAGTGCACAACAAAGAGCCACAGGTGGTCAAAATTAATATGAAGTCCACCCCTACAGCCCTCTTTTCTTCCTTCCTTCTTTTACTCCCACCTTTGTCCCTTCCTCCACAATGCAGATGAGGTGTCCACTGAGTAGTGTTACCTGCCTTTCCTTTCTTCAAAATCAACTTTTCTTGAGCCACGTTTCAAGGAGTTTAGCAGTCTTGTCGCACCCAAAGAGAAAATTAGCTGAGCCGTGAGGCATGAGGCAAATAAATTTTGGGTTGCGGATTATGGGGGTGTAACGTCCCAAAGCGACTCAAGCTATGAGGGATGCCGCAGTGCAGGGCTCCGGAAATTTCGACTGCCTGGGGTTCTTTAATGTGCACTGGCATCACACAGTACACGGGCCTCTAGAATTTTGCTTCCATTGAAATTCAACCGCCGTGGCCGGGGTCGAACCCGCAGCCGGGCTGCTGCGGGATCCAATCCGCAGCAGGTCAGCAGCCGAGCACCATAACCACTGAGCCACAGCGGCGGCACAAATAAATTTTGTTTCTAAGGCTGACAGGTGCCTTTATTGCGACCACGGCCATCTAGTTTCAAAGCTTGCATAAGTTGTGACACCACCTGCAAAGAAGCAGTGTTCCGTAAACTAGAAAGATTTGTGGCCAGAGCTACAAAGCAAATGTGCTACAATGCTCGGTGAGCACTGCATGGAGAGGAAGGGTACGGTAGCTATAAACGGAACAAGCTGTAGAGTAAAGAGATTGTTTCTCATTTTCCTTGTAGTATGAGTTGTCCACTATGATTTGGTTCAGTGTCCTAAGCGCAGCTTTTTGGAGGCTTTACGGCAGTCTTCTTATTGAATTTTGTGAAGATACTATGGCCAGATATGCTAGCTAATACCTCACACTTCTGCGCACTCAATACAGAAGCATGCAGTAGGAGAAAGTTTAACTGGCGTCTGGCACCCACTAATTCAGTGGTCATGCTGCTGTGTTTGACTGGGCAATATTAATTTCCTTCCTGGTATCACTGGCCACCGGAAGCAGCAAAACTGTGGTCACGCAACTGCGGACACTTGATGCCAACAGCCACAACTACAAGGAGGCCAGGTACCTTCACGTTATGAGCTAGCGCTCTAAATCTACAAGGCACAGGCTTGAATGAAGAGGAATAAAACTACCTACCACCGTCGGTGCTGAATTGAAGTACTGAACTGCACCCCTGAGTACTTCAGAATTTTTATTTTTATTGAAATACTTAGTTACTTCCTAAACAAAGAACTGTGGTACCATGGTACCACAAAAAATTACACACACAATACTCCGTTTCATACATCAGGTGCAACGCTGTGAAAGGTATGGAAGTAGTCCGGATGTGAAAATAAAGGGAGACTTGTTACTCCGCGTTTGTTCTGTGCCTGAGTGGTCTATGGCACGAGAAAGCGACCGTGTTGTCAGCAGTTAGAGTGCATTTAATCAAGATCATGACAAATGTGTCATGTGGTAAACCTGCAGGCAAAGCATTTACTATTTTTCACTCACCACAAGAAACGCACTACTTTTTTGGTCGCGGATGCAGGCAGCGCAAAAAAGAGCGCTAGCTTTTGACAGCATTGCACATGAAGTTTTGAAACGGAGTATAGCTAAGTACAGGTAGCACCCACCTGTGACCATGATGGTTCGGATGTTGGCTGCCCGAAGCGTACGAATAATGGAGGTTGTTTCTGGCTTGAGTCTGTTCTCCATGACCAGGAGGCCAACAAAGGTGAGGTTATTTTCAAGCTCCTCTCGTGGAAGGCGGTGCACCTTCGCAAAGCTGGACGTCAGAGGGCGATGCGCCAATGCCAGCACTCGGTGACCCTGCTGGGTGTATGAAGTCAGCGTCTCCACAAAGTCTTGTGGCACTGTGAATGCAAAGTAGCAGACAGAAGATGCGATCTGATGAGAAGAGAGCCCACCTTGGTGGAACATTCTTTGGCACACAGCCCATACAGCATCTCATATACCCTGAAGGCAGCCTTACGATGTCCAAATGCTTGCATCATAAAATTAATGTTGTGGGTACTACTTCCTCGGTATGTTCTAAATGAAGCCTGAACAAAAGCCTTTGAAAGTATCTCCACAATATGTAGCCTACTGGATGTTCCGAGGTTTAGTGTATGTCAAGCATCCTGCAAGCATCCAAATTAGCACAATTTTGCAGCATTTAATTCATATCAAACCCAAACAATTTAATTTAGCCAGCCGTTCAAGTATCAAGAGAAGAAAGTTTTAAAGTTTAATTATAAATAAAAATGGTATTATATTTTATGGCTCAAGAACTGAAACTTTCAGAGCCATTGCCAAATGACTAGGAAAAGCTTTATTACTTGCCCCAGTGATGATAATGCCGGGGAACTAGAAAACTCTCGCTTGAGAATAGAACATTGCGAGGAGTGGAAAATTTTCGTCAGTACTGTTCAAATACAGCATTAAAATATTTTTCAGGGCTTTTCCACTTCAAAAGTTCAATGTCAAGCCAAGTAAACCCGTAAGCCACCACTAAAGTCAAACATTCGGAGTTATCAAGAATAACATTTCACACTCAAAGTGGTGTAAAGCCAACATTTCTGTACGAAATTTCTCAGCAAGTTCTCTCCTCCATTTGAAACAATTCTCTGTCACAAAGCAAACATTTGGCTCAGGCTATATATGATAAAGATAAGAGTGCGCATTTCACGGAAAATGATTGGCAAGTAACTATGAAGGTAATGCGGCTAATTAATGCCATTCAATGCACTTGTGCGGCGCTGCATGAATGGCACTAATGAAACTTCAGACATTCATCCTTCAGTCAAATCTGAGGGAACCAACCAGAATCTGCTTTGCAGAGAGAAGCGATGGTCTCAGGGGCACCCTTGCAGAACACATCAAAATGGGTAGAGCCCAAGACACGCGTGACCACACTCATGCGCTGCAAGGCTGAAGAGAACGGCAACTCGCGAACAATGCCAACCTCCGGGGATGAAGGCACCTGCAGGAAAAATACTGCCACTCAGTCATGCTGCTGATAACATATAGAAGTTTGAAATGCAACAGACAGCTGACTGCCACATGGCACAACTCAAAAGAGCTCATACATACTTTTTATACCATTAATCTTTACTCAGACACAAAAGTGGTCTTGGGTGACGCAGTAAAAGGCAGCCACAGCCTACCTGATTAGGTCCTTACACATGTGCACAGTTTAGAGGCAGCACGTCAGAGTTAACGGTAATATAATTTCAGGTTGAATTAAAGTATGCACCAACGGGGCCCTTTCAGGTTCAATGAAAGAATCTTTGAGGTTATTTTCTTATGACATTAATGATAATGATACTAAAATGTTTTTCCATCAAGATATATAAACCTAATAGTTTTATGACTATAAGAGGTTGCATAAGTCGTGGAAACCATGGTTTAGCCATAGCTCAGTTTGCCATGCAGCTACGCGCAACCACAATTAGTGACAACTGCAGTTACATTTAACCCTGTTTAAGGTTTTCCATGTAACAAAGGTAGAACCTCATCACTTCACACTGCACAGTCTTTGTCAAAAATATACAGCCCAAGGGGTTTGCTTCCAAGCCGTGCAGCGGAGCTCATTAGCATGTATGACAGTCGTAACCTTGGGACGGTTGAGGACATAAGTTCCACCTGCCTTCGTGAGATTAGGGTCCCTGAATATGCTAGAGGAGCTGCGCTGCAGGGCTCAGAAGCAGACCGCTTGGGCTGTATACTTTTGACAAGGGCTGTACATTGTCAGCTCAATCAAAACAGCATAAAATTCTACAGTACGCAAAGAAATACTTGCATACCGTCTCAATTTTCAGTCTCATTTATACTGATACAAATACATTAAGTCCTGACAGTCATTAGTGGTGTCAAAAACCAAACAGAGACATCGTACGTGCAGTGTGCTTGAAAAAGATAGCAGATCAAACCTCAGTCAAATCTCCGGAGGCATTCAAAGAAGGCACAGATGGTGTCTTGAGGCTGCTGGCAGGTCCAGGACGCACAACTGTTGGTGCGATGATATCATACTTTGAGTTGTCATCAATGTCTGGCTCCTCCAAAACCTGCATTTGAAGGCGCAAGGCAGCACAGTTAGGCCTCCAATCGACCGAGGGCAAATAACGTTGTCAAATAATCTGTCAAATAACGTTGTTCCTCCTGATGGCATTTGTTTTGAGAGAACACTGCTCAATATAATAGCTCTACAACAAAGGACAAAGAGTTTTCTTCGTTTTTGCCAAATGCAGTACTAGTTAAAACCAATTTAGTTCATGCTTCAAATAACCATTGTAGTGCAAAAACAGATGATCATGCTTGCTAGGAGACATGTTACTTCATCTTAAGCTCACAAACTACTTTTAAGTTATGGTTAAAAATTAAAGCAACTAGAATTTTCCAAAGACTGAACATTATTTATCTATAAGTAGTAATTCTCAGCCAGACTTCCCATGCAGTAAAGTTCCACATTCTGCTATACAGCAGTGCGCTTTCCAGACCCATGTTCACAGTTCCCAAGAAGCATGTACTAGAAAGGCTCGAAAGTTGTCCCGTACAAGGTTGCATCTGATGTGGCAGTGTTTTGCGGAGACCTCATGAAACAGATTCCCTTTGGTACTTTAATTCCAGCAATGCACTCCCCAAAATTATTGTGGCCGGTTGTGAGCATTCAAAATACACAAAATAAATAGCATGCATTGATACAGAGCCTCTAGATAAGGGGAGAAGTGGGTGGGTCTTGAAATGATCAAAAAATGTGAAAATTTCAATTTTGCAAAAATGGCATATTCAGGACCTATACACTCTTGGGTACCTCCACCTCCAATTACTCGACCTCCAATTGCTAAAAAATTATATATTTCGTGCTACGAAGAGCAGAAATGGCGATTTTGGAGCATTCGATTTTGGAGCGAAATGCAGCAGAACTTCATGCCCGTCGCTTCCAACGACCGCGTCCTCGATGGCTGTCATTTTGGTTTTGTTCGAAAACTGGTCCCGTTCTTCCACATCCTGGTATTACTCACTCCTGCGAAACATTTTTGGAACGTCCACATTGCGCTGCTTTTTCAGACCTCTACAACAGCCTCCGAACGGCTGGTGCATGCACTTCAAATGAGATTTTCTCAGCTTCGTGTTTTTTGCCAACGTGACGAAGTTTTTAATAATGTTTTATGATGCAATTTCAATTAATCTTATACCGTTGAATTCAGAAAGAACTAAACTGTGGAACTATGCTGTATTTTTTTGCCCGAGTCGAACATTACAAATTTTGTGAACCATATTGTCACCTAACTATATTTCGTAATCATGATGCTTGGACATAATTGAACATCTTTATATGATGATGCACCTCAAAAATAGTATAGTTAGCATAGCTCCAGATGGCAGGTTTTTGACTACGGCTCCATTTGAATCGAAACCAAGAAATGTTGAAAGACAAGTGTTTTAATGACCCACAAGAATTTAGCTAATTATGCTTGAGTTATGTTCGTGTATTATGAGAACTAACTGAGCAGCCCAAGTGATGTCAGCCACCTTTGGAGATTATTATAAAGTAGAGTTCACTTTAGCTACCTCCAATATGGTAAAAAAGCAGTTCTCATAAAACATAGCAACAGTATTCCATACCGTAAGAACTTGTCTCCCCACCCATTAAAAGCATAGCAGAGCAAGTTGAGTGACACACACCCAGTTGGTGGCTTCAAACATCTTCAAGTCTAGTGGGTCGCCCGAGAGCTGCCGGTCGATGACAGTGATGGAGTGGCAGGTGGCCATGCCTTGGAGCAGCAGGGAGTCCAGGGGAAGCTTGCTTGGCTCCGGCAGCTGTTCCTGGAATCTGCACGGCAGAGACAACACCCCGCTCATTTCACACAACCGCTCGATGGGGCAGAAAGAAGCCTGGAAAACAATTGTACACTGGTTAGCGTACAGCCTTCCTGAAAGCCATACAGGTCAACAGTTTTGGCTTCTGGGCTGTACAGTGTGGCTTTTGTGCCATCAGTGCTGCAAATCTTTAGACGGCTAAACAGTTTA
Organism: Amblyomma americanum; assembly: GCF_052857255.1. NCBI lineage: Eukaryota > Metazoa > Arthropoda > Arachnida > Ixodida > Ixodidae > Amblyomma > Amblyomma americanum. The sequence goes on from NC_135498.1 coordinate 26,632,330, forward strand.
CCATTCCCGGCAGAAAAGAAAAAACAACTGGTCCTCTCATTTAAGTATATGCAGGGGTGATAATCAGTTGCGCAGATAATATGAACAAGGACAAAGGACCAGATAATGCCCAGAAAGGCTAATGGAAATGCATTCACTAGCGCAAAGTGTCTTTTTGGCACTCTGCTGATGCAGTCTTAGCAGAACAGACCACTGAGTAAAATTTCAAGGTCAAAAAAGTATTGAAAACTCTTTCAGCTACAGGTAGCGGCCAGGAACTAAAAAAAAAAAAGAGACCTGTGCGCATGCACCTTTTATGATGCTAATTTACGTCAGGACACATTCCATGAGCATTTTTGGGTTGCCAACTGTAATCCAAAAAGCTTTCAGTACTGTTGGACTTCATGACATGTTTCCCTTAATGCATTATTTTGCTCAGACAGCCTCGATGAAAGCAGTACATTCACAAACATTTGACAAGTTTAACAAAGTTTTCAGTGCTGTGAGGCACTCACCTCCCAGAAATGGCTGGGACAACACCCCAAAGGTCGAGTCCTTCTTCAGTGAGTGTGCCAGTCTTGTCGAAGCAGAAGCAGTTGATGCAGCCAGAGATGTTGATGGAGCGTGGAGAGATGCAGTAGATGAGTGCCCGCCGCAGCCGCGACTGGGCAAATACAATGCCTATGGTCATCGCTGCTGGAAGTGCAGGTGGGATGACAATAGTGACCACATCCAGGCTTCGCACTATGATGTCTGATGCAGGCACCCCTCGGGAGGTCTGCGAGAATCAGAAATCAGGACTGGCAATGTACATTAAAATAAAAAAAAACTATGGCGGCACTTAAGCATTCCTTAAGAGAAAATGCGACAGCATTAGAGTGTCATCTTTGATTTGAGCACTCTGTGACATATCCCCTCTCAACCGAGAGCAGCTTGCGACTGACCCTCGCACCAGCACGCTGCCGTTATAAGAGTATATACAACATTTTTTGTCAAAATCTGGTCTAGCCTGGAAAGTTAAGGTATGCCTGGGATGTTAAAGGACACTGCTCCACGAATATCTTCCAGCAAGAATTTTTTTTATGTGCTCTGTAGAAGCCGAGTTATATGTAGTCAAAATTTGAATTTCAGAGTCTTTGCCCCTTTCCCCATTCTCTCGTCATTTTTTGCATGCTGAAAGGTCCCTGCTCCTCTGCCAGCCCCACTGCTGAGGCACTTGGGAATTCCCCAGAGGGGTGAAGCTCCCTGACCCGCCCAAGCGATGCAGCTGAACGGCTGCGGCCATGGTAGCTACGTGATGGCTGAAAGAATCTAACTAACAGCTATATCTTAACCGGCGTATGCAGAAGCGTGAAATGGAGGAGTGTGTGAGATTGAAAAAGTCACCGGAAAGGTGTGATGTCGGCTGTGATCCAGCCTACACTCGGAGACAACTTTTCTTGGCAAAGCTGCAGAGGCTATAGGCAGGAAAGGTAAGGAGCCGGGCTTTTCTCCCCTGCTGTTGAGGGTGGATTGTTCCTTGTTCAACATAGGGTGGGGAGGTGTGAAAGGGGGAAACTATGAAACCAAACAATGAACAGCCCACGCCCCAAGGGCATGAAGACAAAAGCCAGTCTCCTTGCCTTTCCTGCCTAGCCTCCGCAGCACTGCCAAGAGAAGTTGTCACTGAGTATAGTCCAGATTTTCCAGTCATATTAAATTGGGTGAACTTCGGTCCCATTTCGGAACCAGGGAATTCTCTGAGTTCCCGGGTTCTAACCCAACCACAGCAGCCATGAAACGCAAAAAGGCGTCCATGTGCTGTGCGATGTCAGTGCAGGTTAAAGATCTCCAGATCCCCAAGTGGTCGAAATTATTCTGGAAACCTCCACTACCTCCACTACAGCACCTCTTCCTTCCTTACCCCTTCTTTCACTCCCTCCTTAATCCCTTCCCTTACAGCCAGGACACCCAGATATGTGACAGTTACTGTGCCATTTCCTTTCCTCAAAAGCAATTTTATATTTAATTTCCTGACATCCAGCAGAGGAGTTTTGGTGTGACCACAGCTCTAATGCTATCCCAAATAAAAGCAACGCCAGGCTCAGTTTTCCCTTGTTACAAGAAAAAAAAATTGAGCTAATATGTGAAAATGCGCCACATCTGAGCATTGCTCTAAGCCTGCAAATAGTCGAGAATGGTGGAAGAGCTGTTCACAGACAGCAAAGCAGCTAACAACATCTCTTTTGTACTGCCCCCAAAGTCTGTCCTTTGCACGACTACAGCAAGACACTCATGGACCATTGATGTGAGAACCTGTCTCAGCGCTGCCAACAGAAAGGCGCATCACGAGATTTTTCTTCACCAAAATGTTAGCACAAATTGACTTTTGTAAATTGGTTTCTTCTCCTACTGATCTTATCTCAAAACAACCTTGTAATGAAATGTTTATTACGGCTAACCATCCTGGGCTGCATTGCAACAAACTTGCCATCGCTGAGGGTAGCTGGCGATGAGAGTGTGAACAGCTTCGATAAACACATTTTTGTGCGAGTTGGCTTGTGAAGAGCCAGAGAAAGTTTTACCGATTTGCACTGCCAATAAAACATTTGATTTTTATTTTCCTGTATAAGCATCCGATTCATCTAATGTTTGGCCAAACTTTGAATGCTGAAACACTTATACAAGTTTCGCTTACGACTATTAGGAAGCAAAACGATACGAATCGTGTAAACAAACAAACAAAGCAATAAAATTGCTACATGATGCGATTTTGCTCACCAGCAATCACCAGCTGCAAAAAGTGAGCTCACCTTGAGCACAATGGTGTAGATGACGCCGATGCTAGCCAGGGAGGCAAGGAAGAAAAGGAAGTTCTTGATGTGCCGGTTGAACTTGAAGTCTACAGGCTTAGGGAACATGATTGAGCGCACCAGGTCTCCCTTGGCTGTGAGGAAACCTTAGAATGGGAGGAAAGACAGCAGGATGCAGCTCTAGAATGCATCAGCAAATGGTGCTCACACTAACATGCCTCTCCTCAGCGCGAGTATGAGATAGTAGTCCTTGTGTGGTCAGCTTTAAGCTGTCTGCAAGGCAGCCCTGACAATTTTTCCAAGCCACCGCTTCTCAGCGCCCGAAAGGCATTTTTTTTCTCAAGATTTAAAAGCAAACTAAAACTTCTTGAAACAAAGTGCACAAAAACAAATCGACACAGACAAGGACACATGCTACTAACAGATGAATGTTTTACTGCGTATTTCTTGGCAGATATTCACACCAAAGTGCAAGAAGAAAAAAGGAAAGAAAAAAACTAAAAAGTTGACAGAAAAAGCAAATTAAGCTAAGTAATCAATAAGTGGGCATCGTTATGGTGCATGCTTGGCCAGGTACGTAAAGACACCTAGGGCCTGCTTATACAATTTTCGTCTGTCTTGCTGACTTTGAATGCCTCGATAATCTCCCAATACCCCCAATACAAACCAATACCAATTGGCAATCAGCTAGTGTGTGGACATGTTGGCTTACCAGTGCGTACAACAACGGCCTCCACATTTTCTGTGCCATAGTAACGCGTCTGGATGACACTAGTGCCACAGAACAGCGTGTGACGGCCATGTTCCTTCGGGTGGTACATGACATCCAATGATGGTTGTGAGGCTCCAGGGTTTGGCAGTGGTGTCTTCACAACTGGAACACTCTCGCCTGAAACATGGAGTGCGGTTTCATGCATTTTCATAAGTGACAATGAACAGAGGAGCACAATACAGGTTTTCAACACAATCATGAACCAATTCAGCCAAACTCACGGCGGATGCGTACAATCTTTGTGGGGATGTGGCAAACTAACAGGGAAAGAACATGTTACAATAACCAACAAGGTACTACAAGCAGTAGGCCAAATAATCATGGCAGATCTGGACGACAGTAGAGACATTAGAGGGAGACGAAAGCATGGTACAGGGCGCATTCAATAGATGTCCCTCAGACATGGGCAGTGCATTACCAACATACCTCAAAATAAAAGTGTGTAAACATTGTGACCTTCCAGTACCAGCCAACGTGATCAAAATTTGGAAGCTAATGAAAAAAAAAAAAGTCCCCCACACTCAGCCCTTTCCAAGCAGCACAGAAGCTGGGCTGTTTCCCATTTAGCCAGAGCAGTGCAGTTTAACCAGGGAAAGGAATCATGACTGTGCCAGACATCAAACTTCCATTGGGCCCATCCATAGAGCATCAGGAAATTTTTAGGTTGTTTTCAGGTTCACTCAAAATTTTTATTAAATATGCTTTCATTATGCTTATACTTCAAGCATAATGCTCACGTGACCAAGCAGTGTTCCAAAACAAAAAGTTTGAAAGAACCATCAGCAACCAGCCGATTATTCACCAAGTAAAACACAGCTTCTCTCATTGGCATAGCTTAACTGGGCGTGCAAGTCTCCAGCAGGTGGTGAAAATGGTAATTCATTGCAACCGGAAAAACAAGTTAGTCTCCAATGCTTTGCTAGGTATACAAAGGCTCAATGGTGCCCTACATAGCAACAGATGAAATTATACACAGCGCGTAGCGATGAAAGATGCTGAAGGCCAGTGAGCACCTGTAAGCATGCTCTCGTTGACAATGCAGTTGCCAGCTGTGAGGACAGCATCACACTGCATCACACATCCGTTGCGGGGCACGATGATAACATCTCCCGGGACCAACTGCTCTGAGGGGATGTTTTCATAGACTGTGGCAAAAGAGGAGAAGGGATTGGAGGAAAAGGAAAGCATTCTAAATTAAACCTCGTCTCATGCAATGCAGTCATGCAAAATACACACTGCTGTGCTCATTCGGCCTTCAGAACTCTACAGTTCAACCAAGCATTTCAGTCTTAAAACAAAAAAAAGCTCGGCATACGGCTTCCCCTGCCTCAAGAATGTATCACCACACGACCATTACTGTGCTGCTTCACCATTATGATAAATGTCAGGTGCTTAATATGCATGTGCTTCGACATAAGGAAAGCAAAGGCTGTCCAGACGTGGCAGTGATAGTAGCTGTGGAGTATTAATGATATGCTATGATCTTCAAATATTTCAAGCTTTATCTTATAACTAAGCATTTATAATTAGTTCCCAGCTGATAATACTGCTGAGAACAGTATGAAGCATAAAATAAGCATTATAGAACATGTGAAAAGGAACAATTAGAATGTGTGCCTCCAAACAGTCAGATACAGTCATACAACGCATCCTGTAATTGCATGAATTACTAAGCATATCATGCAAACACAAGAAAGTGTCACAAAAGCTACACATCCAACGAAAGATTGCCTTTTCATTTTCATATAACCGTTAGCCAAAACAACTACTAAGAAAGGTACTCTCTTACAAACTCCGCTTTAAGCCTTTCAGAACAACCATTTTAGATCAGTAAACATTTTATCCGCAGCATAAAAAGCAGAAAACTGATAAGGAATCAAAAGCAAAATGCATGAAATGAAATAACACAATGAATAAATGATTATAACAGTCAACAGGCCACCAACCTCCTTTGCTTCGCTTGACTGTGACGACATCCATGGCATGTACAGTGTTGCTAAGAGCTTTCTGACTCTGTAAAAGTGCACGAACAAGCCTATGAATAATTCTGTGCATGAACCCAGCGCTTTTTCATCAATAATGCTAACAGCCAGGCTATTTTGGCAAGTGAGCAGGTACTTTAAAAACTGCTGCACAACAACGAACAGACGGAAAAGAGTGCACAGAGCTGTATGGCGCTTAAAGCACCATACAGTTCCATTTACAGCACCTTTCACCATAAAGAATGAAATACAAGAAAGGCACCACAAAGCAGCTTTGTGGTGCTTTTCTTGTATTTAATCTTTTGTAACACTGCATTCAAGTCATGGTTTGGCGTTTTATAGAACTAGACAGCACACTATAAAGTGTGACAAACATATTTAGTGAGAAATACACTAAACAATCTGAACTGCTTCATTCAAAGCCTGAGTCTTGATTTTGAACAGGAGACAGACAGGAAAATCTTCTGAGAAAAAAAAAAAAAGGCTAGGCTATATCTATGGTGTTTCCAGAAAGCAAGTCATGTATGGGAAGTGAATGTAGAGGTGAACATACTTGTAGGAGTGAAAGAAAACTTTAGCACATTATCTGCCCTGAAAGCATGCACAATATTATTTTGTGCTGGTCTTGGCTATTGGGCAGAAATGAAAAACATGACCAGTAACCATACCCCAGTGCCACTACCAAAATGAAAGTTTTCAGATTCTTTCTAACATTTTTAATGCGAAAGCATTAGATGGCTCACTGACATGAAAACCCGGCATCGCCAAAAAAGTGGCGGCGTTACAAAACTTACAATTGGTTGAAACAGTGTCATGTCATCAAAAGAGGGAAATACAAACTGCTAACCAGTAAATAGGCAGTACTGATACTTACAAATGCACTGACTACATAGGAATAGAACAGAATTGGAATAGAATTAAAATAGAAGTGAATTGGAATGGAACTGCAATGCTTTCGTATTACTCACACACAAGTTCCTTATATGTGCCCTCTCTGAAAACCACACTGACTCACCAATTAGCAAATTTATTTTTTGATGCGTTTATTATTTACTCATTAGCACTGGCTGCATTTTGACAGCCCAGGCAAGAGCAGGTATATACCTATATATATATAAGCCAAAAACTGAATAAACTGCAGCATAGAGCAAGAGAGAAAAAGTGAAAGAACGAGAGTGGAGAAAAAAAAAAAGAAAGTAACAAGGAAATGGCTTGAAATTTCTTTAAACCACTGAATGCTCTGGGACCACTGAAACGGTTATGTGTTCCACCACACAGTGCTCAGCACGTCTAATTTACACTTACCGTTGTTAACACAATGCAAAGTTAGCGCTGAAGAATGCTGACAAGCGCTGGCACACAACCTGTGCCATATGGCAAGCCATCTTTGAAAAACTGCATGCACCAAGGCAAGTACTGCCATGCATATAATAAGTGCATGCTACAGCTAACTGCTAGTTCTTTCACATGCTACCCTCTCAGCTTCCTTGACTGGAGTGCACCAGATACGTTGTAAACCAGAAAAATTCAGAGGACCTTGCTGGAAAAAATTTATCGCAAAGGGTGCCAAACCAGAATCTTTTACAGTTAAAGCCATTAGTAGTTCTGCAATCTTTTACACAAATAGCTGTCAGTCATTCTACCAAAGGATTCCATGAAATCTACAGCCACACTTTCCAGCTTCACCCTTGGGCCGATAGAATAAGACAACAGTTAATGAAGTGGGAACCATTATACATTTTTTTCTTTTTATTTCAGTCCTCAAGGAAAGGAACATCCAAAAAACGCACATTTTCCAGTTCTAAGTTGGTATGTTATTTTGATTCGATGCCCTCTGGCTGCACATCAGAAGATGTGCAGTTACATTTCAATAATGTGCATCGTGAATGTGAGGGGAATTTGGCACTCACCAGTCTTATCTGATAGACACCGGTGACTAGAGACAATGTAGACATGATGATGATGCATGAGGCGTAATAGTAGTAGTCATCACAGAACCAGATGATCATGCTGAATACTTGAAATACATAAAATGGCTCAAGAACCTGTACGGGAGGGAACAGACAGAAGCATACAATGAAACTCCATGACATTATTATAACGAGGAACAACTACAAACACAAGCAAGGAAATTTTCAGTTACTGAGCAGGATTCATTACAGAGTTCCCTGTTCAAATTACAACCTGAGTATTGCTTAATTTCTTCAAAGGGCAAGCTTGCTTCTTTAAAACACATAATATTAAACAAGAGTAATTGACGAAAAAAGTAAACTTTGTGCAAGCCTAAATTAGGCTCATAAAGTTTTATTAATATTAGTATGTTCTCACTAGCATCTCTTGAGCTTGACACTGTGCGGCCTTGCACAATGCTGAGTATGAAAGGAGGACATGCGAGCCTTATGATAATCTGTCTGTGCGATTACTGGCTGTGCTTAGATCTCGTACAGAAATAACACAGCTCAAGACCGGCACTGCAGAAGCTTTAAAGACATCGTAAGTACTACAGAGAGAGCTATTTTTTGGTTTTAGCAACTACTGCATGAGGGAATAATTCTATCTATGCTACATAAAAAAGTAGTCGACAGAGAAAGTACACAAGGCAGCATGCATCGTTACTCTTCCAGATATATAGCTGACCGCACATCACACAGCTAATCATACTGCTCAAAGGTTATACCAGATGCTATAACCAAAGAGAAGTGAGGTATTCAAGACTAACCTCTTGAAAGAGGATACGAAAGACTGACTGTATTTGGACACTAATTACATTATCCCCAAAAAGAACTCGTCTGAAAAAGTCAAGGAGCATCGTTTCAATGAGGGGCAGAAGCACATGAACAAGGCAAAAACACTTGGATCTGTTTACGGGCAAGCATCTCTACAAAAGTCAAAAAAGAAAGGGAAGGAAAGAGCATGATCAAGAGAGAAGACGCAATATGTAGCAGCAAGATGCACTGACAGAGTTTACAGCAGAAAAGGAAAGTCCAATGTCATGCAAGGCAAGTCATGTAACTTGTACCCGCTGAAGAAGAAAGTTAGAGGAGTAATGAACTTATACTAAATCTCTGTGAAGAAATTTCAGATTAACATTCACAACAATCAAGAAAAAAAATTGAAGGGAAAACAAAATGCAAGCAGCGGGCAGCCAAGTGAATTAAATTCCAATACTTAGAGAGACCACAAGAAATGGGGACATCCGCATAAAACAACAATGAAAGTCTGCTTGAAACCACCGGGAAGCTAAATGTGAGCCATATATTCCTTCTATTCGGCCATGGTTATGCATCAAAATTTGGAATCCAAATTCAGTGCGTTATGTAAGAAAGCGCTCACAACTATGGGAAGCAAAGCAATTTTTCATCAGCACAGCCTCGGTTCAGCGCTCTGGTTTCTTACTAGATTCTATTCTATAATGCACAATAATGCAAAAAGACTTCTACAGTGACTACTACTGCATTGAACTAATATAAGTATTTAAAATGATGACAACTAGCTCATAATGCCAATGTTCACTTGTGGCCATGCAAAAGTACAGTTTGAGCTGCAAAAATGTTCGAGCATGTTAAAACAGGCAGTGTGTGTTATGGCAGCAGAATGAAACTGCAGTGTTGCAGCAAAGCAGTGAAGTCCAAATGGTTGTTCAAAAATAACAAACACGTGATGTCGCCTACGTCACAAAAAGCCGACAAAAGCAGGAGTTTTCAGCGTTGCAAACAAATGGGAAATGCAAAATGCTTATGGGCAACGTGCCCCAATATAATAGATTATCACCCATGAATACGCTTGCAATTTGTCCTCCTTAACAACGTTCAACGAATTAGCTCTCAGCTAATTAGAAGCACAGCCATAGTCATAACTTTTGAGGTAAGACCAAAGAAGCCAGAGCTTGTAAGCTTGTAAGCTTTATGCATGAGCATGACATTTTCTACTGTGCACATACACAGGTTGCCTCCGCTAAAATTGGTCAAGATTAAAAAGAAACCAAAGCATTCTCCTAAAGTGAAATCAAGTGAATACTGTTAGGAGTTTTTTAAACTACTGGCTAGTATTTTTTTGTTCTGCTTACTTTAATAATTCGTCGACATTAACTTGAAATATGGCTTTATAGAGACTCAGGTGAGAATTAGAAAGTTGTCAAGTGCCATGAAAATGGTATATTACTGGCACTTATCTTGGAACCAACAGCAATGTGAAGCACAGTCGTAGGCAGCGCAGCTAACATGGAGCTCGCAGAGCTTTACCAAGTTGCAAATGACAGCACTAATCGTGGTGCGTTTGGCGCATGAAGCATGCTGTCACGTGGTACATATTAAATTTCATGGGTTTTCATTTTTGCCAAATGAAAGGGCTGCGCTAAAGCTATCTCGTCAGAAGCGTCTGGGTGGAACCATTTTTATGGCGCTCGACAACTTGCCAGTTCACACAACAGCGTCCATATAGTCCTATTTAAAAAGTTCATTAATATGACTAATTATTAAAGCAGGCAAAGGAAAAATAAAATACTAGCCGACACTTCACATAACTCCTAATAACACTTCTTGATTTCTATTTGGAAGAACACTGATTTTTAAAAAAAATCTTGATCCATTTTAACTGGGACACCCTGTATACCAAGGCCTCATCAAAAGTCTGCATTATGAATTTTCTTGCTTTGCTCCATGTTGTAATGCCAGTCCATCCTCAAATGATTGGAATGCCAAGGCATCTGAGTTGACTATAAATTCTAGAGTAGCAAGGCATTCGTCACAGCTACAATGTGCAGAAGTAGGGCAGACAGCAGGGTAAAAAGGCAAAGATAAAATAGAAGTATGCACATATAATGAAAAGACATTAGCACTTTAATGGTTGCTACAAATGACAAGTACAAGGCTAAAGACAGAATTCTGGAGTCTTGTGAAAGCGAAATGAACACAAGTCCTGAATTACTTGGTTGTTAGAGTTATACATTCATGAAGTTATCTGCCAAAGCGAGAATGAGAAAGTCTCTCAATGTGATGGATTTTTAAACTGCTAGAGGCTTAGGAAATTGTGCGTCAAGCAGTGACAGTCTTTCAAAGTCATTAGGCACTTTCAAATGGCATTCTTTTACTGCCTGAAAGAAACAGTGCTGGTGCTTTTCAAAACAATATTCTGACAGTTAGCAAGGTCTCAGTTTAGCAAGGTCTCAGTTTTAAACACAATCTATCATTACAGTTGAAATTTTTGGAGTATGCTGCCATCATTTAAGAGATGAGAAAGGTGCAAATGAATTAGCAAAGAGTGCACACAACAAATTTAAATTCCAATAAAGTGCTTTCATGTAGGTTACAGCAATTAGATACAGACACGCAGAAAAAAAAAAAAAGAAGTGCTTTAATTCAACTCTCTGCTCATTGGGAACTTCGAATTTGCACAGTTCTTACCTCTGCAGATATTCTTATCACATAATACAGGCATGCTGTGCCAAGCCCAGTACATATGGCCACAAGCCAACTTCACAACTGGCATGGCCAAGAAAGTTGTAATACAATACAAGAACAATAAAATAACGGGAGGAGAGACTGTTGTACACTACCTAACCACTTGCTCCTGGAGCGAAATGCCCTTCTGCTGGTGAAAGTAAGAACACGGCACATTTCTATCGAAACCCCTCAACCTGGCAAACGCTTTGATGTCGCCATCCCAGATGTACCGGATCTTCTTATTCTCGAAGTACACTAATCTGTCCGTGGACTGCAGCGAACCCTGGAAAATGGCAGAGAAAGACGATGGGAACTCCGCACACCCTCCCGAAGCCTCTGCCACCCATGCAACGTGCCGCTCGATCACAGGGAACCCCCAGCGGACAAGACAATACCCTGGAATCAAGGTGGGCTCACGGGTTACGTTGGTCAAGCATACTCAAGTATAAATGGCAGAAGCTAGGAGCAGGCATAAGTGTAAGGAATGCACTGTTGAGAATGTCTAAAGAGATGACGCAAAATTTGTGTCCTCATTCTTACATTCCTCAAAACCAGCTGCAGAACATGTTAGAAAGAAGTGGTAGGACGAGACAGGCAAACTGGCAATATATTTCACCTTAAATACTATGTCTAAACTGCTACCTTCCATATCACCAACAAAGGGCGGTGATAGAAAAAAAGGCTCCTCATCCTTAGTTAACATTTTTGGATTGCATTTCACTACACATTCTTTTTTGCCAAACAGTAAGATTGCAAATGTATGATAACTTCAAGTCATAGAGGAAAAAGACAACCATAACAAGTGTTTCATAAAAGCCAAGCATTCAGAGCTGAAAAAACAATTTTACAATGGTAAAATACTGAAATCAAAGACAAATTTTCAAAAGCCAACTAGCCAGCCCAAAACCTGGTTTACATTAAGTGCTCAGCTGACAATTTCCCCAAAAAAGGAATATTACGGAAATCTAGAATAGTCACCTAAGATAGATGGTTATCAAAGAGACAAGATAAATTGCAGCACATGGCTTCATGCATTAATCTAGATAAGAAATAAAGAAGGAAAACATGCAACACTTACTCCTGGCTTGAGTGTCACAAGTTCTTCAAGTTTGTTTGACTCCTCAAGAGGAGAATCTGCTTGACCTGTTACTGATAACATAAGTGGCACACTGCAAAGGAAAGATACATATATCTCACAAACTGATTCAACTTACAAACTCGTACTTTCAAATGAATATATTTTTAATAGTTCTCTTTACAGATACAGGCTACTAATGTCGCTTCATGCTGCATGAAGAACAGACACTGGTGTCTTTCATGCAGAACGAAAATGAGAAAAAAAGAACAAACAGGAACAACAAATCTTAAGAAGGATGCCATTGAATGTCACTCACTTGACACTAGAAGGCAAGACAGTCCGAACTCGTTCTACAAATAGCTGCTTGTACTGATCCTGAAAATGTGCAAAGATGCAGTGCAATAAATTAAGAAGCAGTGCTTTTATCTTAGAAAAGTGCAACCATTCCTAATGAAAGCAACATAGAAAGTTTCACGAGACATGATGCTGCGAGACTGGCATCAAGCAAAATTAAAAATAGAGGCTATAGTTTAAATCAATGTGTGTTCACACAGATTTTGCACACATGGAACTGAAAGGATATACTGACATTAGTGAATAGATTAAACCAATTATAATAAACAATGTACTTCCAAAGCATGTCAGTAGGTTAGTCATTAAGTAATTGAACTATTCACTAATTATACTGTAGCATCACTGTGCATAGCAGATGCATATCATGCACTGCATAGGTATTTCAAAAAGAAACTGAATGAAAACAAATGCACTGGCTAAATTATGTATATACAAAACAGTTGTAAAAGCAGGATTAGTCCGAACTGCTTTTCCACAAAGTTTCAGCTATGCTAAAAAAAAATAACAGTGGTCACTTCAGCAGTACTTTTAACTATAAGACTGATATAACATTTATAAAGTATGGTTAGCATTCTGAAAGTTACAGGTTGAGTGTGTTTTAAGCATTGTTTTCACTTCCAAATTTTCACATCAATCATACTGCCTATGTACAACAATAGGTATCCATTTAGATTCAAACGAATTATCCCTATGGCTGGACGATGGCAGTAGCCACTGACAGCCCTCACTTAAGGATGCCCATTCCAATGCTTATACAAAAGTGAGCTCAACCCTTTCACAAATGGTCAATGATGCCTTCAAAATTTTGCAACCACTATTCACAATCCAGCTACAGGTCCAGCAAAACAGACTGAACAGAATTTGATGTACGACAAGAGCGTGAAGTGACAAAACATTCGGAATGGCAGTGACTGTCAGAACATCTCCTTTAAAATGGGAGCAACCACTTTATGCTGGTTAGCTTAATTGGTCCTTAGGAATCAAAAACCAATAAAACTGAAGCACAAATGTGTGCCTAAAGAACATCCGCACTGAGCGACTTTACTATTGTGAACAGCAGATTCCTAAAAATGGGATATACTATTATCTGCTGCTGTAGTTTGGTGCATGTTGATGTGAAAATTTAAACCACTCATCTCCGCGAATGGGCAGCTTGGCCAGATACACCATGAGGAGACTGCATTGTGGACTGCATGAATTTATGCTGCCTAAGGAATTTTCGCGAAATTAAAAATGTGGCATTGCCTGTAGAATCATTTGACCTGGGACCATGAAAATGGCAAAACTTGGTGGAAGTATTCAGGAATGACAGAAATACCTACAGCATAAGTTTTAATATAACATGGCAACCCCCAAAACCCCTGCAGCTGCAAGTTGCTACAGGTGAGAACAGCCTACAACAGCACAGGAACTCAAACACAAGCTTTCTGGCACAACAACAGCAACAATTTGTCCCCTGGTAGATTTTGACTTCAACCATTTTCTATTATAGTGCATTAATTGTCATTCAACATTTTGCGTGTTCCACATACATGCTATATTCTGCGACGTGCAAGGGCTGCGACTCCCTCTATATCACTACCATGTGGTCCAAGAATGAACACTGGTGAAAGCTGTGATCACTGATTAACTAGCTGTTCACCATTGACAGCATACATTCCACGCTTCTGGTAGAGCTCCTATAGTACCCACTCTCGACAGAAGCAGAGTTACGCTTTTGCTTTCCACGTACACCTTTGGAGTCACATGACTCCAAAGCAACCATGCATTGCTGAGAAGCTGATTCCACCTCACATCTTGGCACTCTACTATTTCTGTGTGTGGAGGGGGGATCATCTGCTGATTCAGCCCTTGTGGTTTGCAGGCTTTCTTTTTTTGTCCAAGTGCACAAGCTCATTAAAAAGTAGAAGGGTAGACACTCGGGGCTTGTTGGTTCATTTCAAGGGTAGAAAATGTATGATGATGTATGATAAGTCGGTATAAAAAACCACCCTTCTTTTGCGGAATAAATCTTTGTTGGAAGTTAGGGCTGTGTGTGTTGTCTTTCTGAGCCCCCGTCTTTTTTGCGCTACGTTTTTTACCATTAAAAAGTAATTTTCCTATCTAATCAGACCAAGCTGTTTTGTTGAGGTTTTTAGTTTATCGCGGAGAGGACATTCCGAAGTTCCAGTGACTGCTGACGTTTCCAGCAGACAGTGCCCCCTCATTCACACAGCGAGTATTCCGTTCATAGTCTATGCAGAGGGTCCACTTATAACGGATTGGCTCACTCAACTAGAAAGCACTCTGCTTGCATGCATATGAGATGAGCTCGACAACAAGAAAAAGGGGGGGGACTGAACGAGCCCTTATTCTAACTGCTGCACAGAGCAAAGGCTTCTGCAAGCAACTGGTTGTCCCTGACAGCTAGGAGGCTTTGGCAAGAAACGTGCGGGACTTTTGCGTAACTCTGCTCCCATAAGGGAAGTATGCAGGGACTCATTAAGCTTCTGAAGTGCCATCAAGCCGGTGTTGTGCAGCGTACACACAGCGACAGTGAATTACCCACCACGAGCAGCACCCTGGTGGCCTGGTGGAGCGGACATCGCCGGTGGGTGCAGTAGAGCCACCAGGCGGGGTGCCAGTGAAATAGGAGCCGCAGGAAACCCGCTGTCAGCAGCACCCCGCACCAGGTAGCTAGAGTGCGACAACCGTCTGGCCGGTACCCAAACACTTCCTGCACGCAGAGATGCCGCAGCAGGAAAGTCAAAAGGCATGCGAGTAAACAAGCTCGGAACATTAAGTTCAAAAGCTGTTGTGAAATTACACAAGTGCATGATACACGTTTCAGTGAATTTTAACCGGAATTTTTAAATACTGACTTCTTTAGCAGTAGTATAGTAAATATATTCTAGTTCACTATAGCAACAGAGATGGCTTCTGCAGCACTGTGATACCATGATGAAGATGGATTTTTATGGCGCAATGGCATCTGTGGCCAAAGAGCGCCATGGCACAAGGCATTTTCTTACACTCAAGGTGGAGTCAAAGACCCATTTCCTAAGCCTTTCACCCTAAATAAGCCGAGGGGATCGAACCCCGCACCTCCCGCTTCACATGTGATACCAGTGCTGATGGACATCTGAAAACAGGTGAATCATGTTAACTAGCGAGCTGGTGGCCAACTATAAAAACGGTGACCATATCCTAGGACGCTCATAGAAAACTTTCCAACTGTTAAGCTCGGACGCCTGGCTCGAATTAGATTTGTAAACAACGATAGCTACATCACTTAAAAAATTGAAGCGCGATTACCCCGCCGCCGTGGCTCAACAAAATTTAGGCGCCATTTAACCTGTGCCTGATCTCAGCTATGTGAATTTCCCTGTTATAATTACAAACGGTCGAATATTTACTGCCAACTCAGCTTGTTCTAGTCCCGTATCCTTGGCTCCGAGAATTCGCGATACGAATCGCGCCGTCGTTCTGAAATCGTTATTGCATGTTAGGGTATAGCATTATAACTTTCAATGGGGGCACTTTTCAAATATTAGGAGGCAAAAATCGCAGCTAGAACGGTTGCATATATGGGTGGTCTTCAGCGGAGTCTAGCCGACTAGCGGTCGAACGAGTTGTGTCACGATCGCGGTGTGATGCCTTTTTTCACTTTCTGAAGTAGAAATAGCGCACACGTTAATCGTGTCCCCCGACGCTGTTTCAGAACCTCGCCTGCCAGCGGTGTAGCAAAGTTTGTTGCGACTTCGTTCGCGGACGTCAGAATGGGCCGCGCCGAGATCCACCACGGCTACCACAGTTGATCGCGGTTTTACCTGCTACGAAAAATCTCACAGCTAAACATGTCTCGGGTGAGCCACAATGTCAATGTGTGCGCATTCGCACATCAAGATATCTTCGTGTTTTGCTACGGCACATGCCTGCGCTGCCGCGTACGGGCGGCACTGACGAGCGCGCCAATCAGAACGCCGGAGTCGTCTGCTCGGTCGCATGCAGCACCTCATCCACAACGCACCACAACGCGCTCGTGCGCATGGTCGCAAGGAAGCGTGCGCATGCGGAAAAAAAATAAATAAAACGATCGTACAGCGCGGCCTTCTGCTCGGGTTAGGTCGGAGCAGCGTCGCACCAGCTGTAGCCAATGGGAGTGTGACCTTGAGCGTGACCTTGGCCAAAGCTGGCATAGAAACAGCCCGTGCAGAAATACGATAAATATTGCCGCGACTGCGGGTTTCGAACCCGAGGCGGCGCGAACAGATCAGATTCGCTGTCCACTGGGAGCGCTTTGATATCGCCCCAGTTTTTTTTTTTTTTTTGTAGCCACGGTGGCGCAGTGGTTAGGGCGCTCCGCTACTGATCCGGAGTTCCCGGGTTCGAACCCGACCGCGGCGGCTGCGTTTTTATGGAGGAAAAACGCTAAGGCGCCCGTGTGCTGTGCGATGTCAGTGCACGTTAAAGATCCCCGGGTGGTCGAAATTATGCCGGAGCCCTCCACTACGGCACCTTCTTCCTTTCCTCTTTCACTCCCTCCCTCCCTTATCCCTTCCCTTATGACGCGGTTCAGGTGTCCAACGATATATGAGAGATACTGTGCCATTTCCTTTCCCCCAAAACCAATTATTATTATTATTATTAAAGTACACCGCCGATCACGGCTCGTGTTAAACTGCAACACACTCAAGCGCTGTGCATTGCACCCTGTCGTCTTCATCAACTTCGATCTGCGGCGCGAACAGATCGGATCAGCTTAACCTGGATCGGAGCTTAACCCGAGTCTAATATCGTCGCCAGACGTGCCGACGACCCAGCAAAGCATATGTAGCCATGATCCAATCAGGCTAAACAGATGCTTTCGCACGCCTACGCGGATTAACTATACGCTGAAACCCTACCACTTGATTTTTTTTTTCTTCGGGAATCAAGTTTTCAAAAAGATACGTTACACACCTAGGACTGCACTGCCCAAAAATTCGCCTCTGGCTCAACCCACCTGTGTTCGGGACCGTAGTGCCGTCTGAGCGGAAGCGATATTGGAAAGTACTGCCCTGCCTGTGGAAGAGAGACTGGTAGTCAAACTAGGGCGGAACCGACGATGTGCTGGCGAGAATAAATGCGGCAGGCATAGCTAACTCGCGCGCCCCACTTCTAACACAGTGCCTCACAGCTAGGCCGTCAACGAGTTTCCCCGAACGGCTGCAACAAGTCGACACACGTGCGAAGACATGCAAATCGCAGAAATGTAAAAAAAAAAAGCGGCGGTAAGAATAAAAGAGAGCGCGTTTACCGAACAGCTGGGCTCGGGGCCTAGCGGAGGTGAGGTAGGGTTGAGAGTGAGCCACTTTGGAAACCTTACGTGGCGATACTGCACCGCATTTCCATCACACAGAGGTCATTCCCACCGTAAACCGAGCTTTTATGTATGTCTATACTGTACGCTCTAAATACGAACACACCTATATGGGAGTAAGAAGGGAGTAAGCTGTCGTCTAGTGCACACCCTTTTATTAGAGGGTGTGCGGTAGAGGACAGGTTACTCCCTTTTTAGTTTTTTTTCTGTTTAGAGTGCACCGCATTCCATCACAAAGAGGTCACCCTCACCGAAAACGGAACTTTTATAAGCTAGAAAAGAAAACAAATTGAAATCCAGGTGTCGTCATCAACCGGCCGATTACGCAAGTAAAACGCGTGCGTCGTCGACAACCATTTGTGACGCGGACCCCAGAGGCTACGCTACACCTCGGCTTCGGTATTAAAATCACGTTTGCCGTCTTCCACTGTTGTGGGTGGCCTCAGTCCGAAGCCGGGCAAACCCCCTAAGCTAGAAAACTTACGGCCAATCTCTCTAACATCCTGTATTGGGAAATTGATGGAACGGGTAGACCAAACGCGCCTAACACGTTTCATGGAGCTCAACGATCCGTGGCCGCACGAAATGGTAGGGTTCCGACCCGGCCTGTGCACACAAGATGTAATGCTCCGCTTGAGACACGACATCATAGAAAATAGCACCAAGGACGCGAGGGTAATATTAGGTCTCGACCTGACGAAGGCCTTCGATAACGTAAAACACGCGGCAATCCTCTCTGGCCTCCGAGAGCTGGGGGTCGGAAACAAAACGTACGGCTACATAAAGGACTTCCTGTCGGGTAGAACGATAAAAATAAGGTTTCAGGACATTGAATCCCCCACCGTCAAACTAGGTAGTAGGGGTACGCCGCAGGGTTCAGTGCTGTCCCCATTCCTCTTTAATGTTGCCATGCGAAATCTCCCGGCAGAATTGAGAAAAGTGGAAAACTTG
This sequence comes from Amblyomma americanum, assembly GCF_052857255.1. Classification (NCBI taxonomy): domain Eukaryota; kingdom Metazoa; phylum Arthropoda; class Arachnida; order Ixodida; family Ixodidae; genus Amblyomma; species Amblyomma americanum. Next base: position 26,651,020 of record NC_135498.1, read on the forward strand.
AAATTCAGCATGTACGCGGACGACGTCAACCTATGGGTCACCCAGGGCAGCGACGCGAACATCGAGGAGCGCTTACAAACGGCAGCAGACACCGTAGTGTCCTATGCGGCTGAAAGGGGCCTCTCGTGCGCTCCCCAAAAATCGGAGCTCTTTATCTACAATCCGAAGGCGCTCAGGCACAAACGCCAGATAAACATCAACATAACAGTAGAGGGCCAAACAGTGCTAAAAGTCGAGCAGATTAGGATCCTGGGGCTATTTCTACAAGCGGACGGGTACAATGATACAACGATAAAGAAATTGAGTGCGTACGCCACGCAAGTCATGGGTCTGTTCAGGAGAATCGCCCTCAAGGGTCGAGGCCTTAAAGAACGAAGCCTCCTGAAACTAATGCAGGCTTACATCACTAGCCTCAAATACATCAATAGCATTTGGGACGGAGAGACTCCTCTCCCTCTCGATTGGAAATCGGCTCTCGTGACCTTCATTCCGAAGGCCGGCAAACCTATCGATGTGGAGAACCTTCGCCCCATCTCTCTGACGTCTTGTGTCGGCAAGCTGATGGAGACGATGGTGCGCGACAGACTCTCCGATTATCTCGAAACACAGCACATTTTCGCGGACACCATGTTCGGTTTTCGTCCTCACAAGTCAGCACAGGATATACTTCTGCAGCTCCACCACGACATCTTAGATCCTGTCGAATGTCCCCAAAACGACAAGGTGGTCCTGGCCTTGGATCTTAAAGGCGCATTCGACAACGTCAAACATGCAGTAATCCTGGACCACCTCAGTAACACCAACTGTGGCCACAAAACATTCCATTACATAAGTCAATTTCTTACAGACCGTCAAGCCTATATACGCATACAAGATGCGGAACACGGGCCATACACCATCGGCTCGAGGGGAACACCTCAAGGCGCGGTCCTGTCTCCCCTGCTCTTCAATTTGGCAATGCTTCGCCTTCCCTCCAAATTGTCTTCTCTGCCCGGGATACATTACGCTCTTTATGCGGATGACATTACAATCTGGGCCACGCAAGGCAACCTGGGCCACATGGAGTCCTGCCTGCAAGCAGCAGCGACCCTAGTCGACGACTACGCGGCCTACTGCGGACTCCAGTGCGCCCCAGCTAAATCAGAATTTGTGCACTTACGTCCCTCCCCCCGGGACACAACTCCGCTTCGCATCAGTCTCCCCTCGGGACCGATCCGGGAGGCCAAGGAGATCCGCGTCCTTGGCCTCTTCATACACCACCAACGCAGAGTCGACACCACCATAGCCAAACTTCGCACGGTGGGAGACCAGGTGGGCCGAATGGTCCGCCGGGTCTCAAACAAGCGGGGCGGATTACGAAGCAAGGATGCACTGCGGCTTGCCCATGCTTTCGTAACGAGTAGAATCCTCTACTCAACTCCCTACTTGCACCTGCGCAAACATGATGATGACCAACTGGAGGTCATCCTGCGGAAAGTCATCAAGCGGGCTCTCGATCTTCCGATCGCCACGTCCAACCAGAGGCTTCTGGCCTTGGGCGTGGTGAACACATTTCGGGAGCTTCGAGAGGCCCACTTATGCAACCAATACACGCGTCTTGCACAGACCACGTCCGGTCGCCGCCTCTTGGACCGGCTACACATCAAACACGACTACCACATTGAGGAACGGGAGAGAGTGCCAGAACCCTGGAGACGCGCCCTCCGGGTCCGACCCCTTCCCCGCAACATGTCCAGTGAAGACCATAGCGGTCGTCGCCAGGCGCGCGCGGAAGCGTTGGCGCGATACTATGGTAACCAAGAACATGTGTATTACGTAGACGTTGCCGGCCCACACCACGGGGGGTGGTACACGGCCGCAGTCGTACACAACACAAACACAGTTAACGGGCTCACTTTCAAAGCCTACAGCGCAACACACGCGGAGGAGATTGCCATTGCTCTGGCTCTCACGAATCCCAAGTCAAAACACATCATCACCGACTCGCGAGGGGCCTGTCGGAACTACGAGTTGGGCTGGGCTCCCCCGCTTGCCTGGCGCATACTGGAATATCGCTGTCGATCTGAAGATCCAACTCCACGCAACCTGATTTGGGCCCCCGGTCACCAGGGCCTCCAGGGAAACGAACAGGCCGATCAGGCCGCCCGCGCACTCTCTCCCCGGGCTATCTCCCTGTCCTTGGAAGGGTACTCCCAATCAGACAATCTGGCCATTACATTCAAACAAATCACCGATTACTACAAGGAGGAGCACCGGCGCTACCCGGCCCCTTGTAAGGGTCTGGATCGCGCTGACGAGCGCCTCCTCATCAAAATTCTCACTAACACTGTACTGTGCCCGGCGGTGCTTAAACACTTCAATACATCCTTTGATGGCACGTGCCAGTTCTGTGGGGAGGTGTCTGACACCTTCCACATGGTTTGGGCGTGTCAATCTAACCCATCTATCCCCCCCAACCCCAACCCCACCAGAGAGGACTGGGAGGCGGCCCTGCTCGGCTGTCAAGACCTGAAGAGCCAAAAGGCCTTGGTTCAACGGACGCGGGCGGCGTTGCTTGCCAATGGGGCCCCGGAATAGGGGCTCCACCTAGTACTGTGAGGGGAAAGGGCCAATAGGGTCCTACCCCAATCACCTTTCTGTAAAAAATTTATTGCTTATAAATGTTTTTCACCACCACCTACATCACTAGCCGCATATGCTACGCCACACCATTCCTAAACATCAGATCGGACGAAAAGCAGAAAATAGACGCACTCATCAGACGATGCGTGAAGAGGGCTCTGGGACTCCCCATCTCGACCTCTACTGAACGCCTCCTCGAAATGGGTGTGCACAATAATTGGACGGAGCTAGCGGAGGCTGTGCGCATGGCACAACTGGAAAGATTAAGCAAATCTACCACGGGCAGAACCATCCTTGGCTGGGTGGGGCTGCAGTCAGACAGGGGGACATGCCAACACGCGGACATTCCACGAGGATGCCGCGAACACATAACAGTGCCCCCGCTACCTAAAAACATGCACCCCACATACAACGGGGAGAGGAGACGGAAGAGGGCCGAGACTCTCGCAAAAAACGCGGACAAAATAGGGCCGAAAGGAGTCGCCTACGTGGACGCGGCTAGCGGAAAGTTGGGGGCGGCGGTGGCTGCGGTCGTTGACGGCCGCGGCGTACCCGTCGCCGCCGCTTCCGTTAGAAGTCGAAACATAGACACGGCCGAAGAAGTTGCAATAGCGCTCGCTTGCGTTGGCACGGAAGCCAGTACGATCATTAGCGACAGCAAAACAGCTGTCTGGAACTTTGGAAAAGGGAGGGTCTCGAAGGAGGCAGTCAAAATCTTGGAAAAGGGAAAACTCGATAGACGAGTTCGAATAATTTGGACCCCCGCGCACGAATCCGTCCCCGGCAACGAGGCGGCGCACGAGCTAGCCCGAGCACTCTACTTCCGGGCAGCCGCAGAGCCGCCTGGTTGCGAAGGGATGGACGAGAGGCTGCAGACATACAAAGAGATCATAGAGCACTACAGACTTGGTAGACGGTCCCTGCCACCACCGGACCGAGCGCTAACAAACAGGGAGGCAGTCGCATGGCGGCGCCTGCAAGCTGGGAACTTCCCGAACCCCGTCTGGCTCTACCACACGCAAGTGGAGGAAAGAGCCGACGATAAATGCGCGACATGTGGAGAGAGGGGTACTTTAGACCACATAATCTGGCAATGCCCTGGTTCCCCGGGCGCCAAGGAGAACATAAGAAGTAGAGAAGCCTGAGAACTGATGCTGCGAAGCGAGTCCCTCGCCCACCAGTAGCAAGCCATCCGCCTGGCGGCTAAAGCCGCGAAGAAACACTGTCGCTTCGCCTGTCTTTAGTCGCGGAGACCCCGGCCCCCGTTCTCCAGGTCTGCGTGCCGGGGATGGGGAGTAGGGGGTCTCCTACATTGGTGGAAAATAAAGTACGCCGCGGTCGGGTTCGAATCCGGAGTTCCCGGGTTCGAACCCGACCGCGGCGGCTGCGTTTTTATGGAGGAAAAACGCTAAGGCGCCCGTGTGCTGTGCGATGTCAGTGCACGTTAAAGATCCCCAGGTGGTCGAAATTATTCCGGAGCCCTCCACTACGGCACCTCCTTCTTCCTTTCCTCTTTCACTCCCTCCCTTATCCCTTCCCTTACGGCGCGGTTCAGGTGTCCAACGATATATGAGACAGATACTGCGCCATTTCCTTTCCTCAAAAAACCAATTATTATTATTACTCACTCACTCACTACGCTACACCTCCATTCACTTGGACGTGGTGGAAGCCCGTCCTTTTCGGCACACAGGGTAATTTTTATTTGTCCTCAGTATTCATTTAATCCCCTGGCATCACGCGATCGAGAACTTCAACCATAGCCCGTTTCGTGCACGCTGGCAGAGGACCCGAAGGACGCGGGTTCGATCCCGGCCGCGGCGGTCGAATTTCGATGGAGGCGAAATTCTAGAGGCCCGTGTACTGTGCGATTTCAGTGCACGTTAAATAACTCCATGGAAGTGGTCGAAATATCCGGAGTCCCTCACTACGGCGTCCCTCATAGCCTGAGTCGCTTTGGAACGTTAAACCACCATAAACCAACCAATATCTATAGACAAACCCTAGAGAACAATCTAAAGGCAATATACATCCTATATAGACAGTCTATAATAGACAATCTACAGATTCATGGGCATGCACTCGTATACTTTTGTCTAAAGACAGTCTATAGACAATCTGTAGACTATGACTAGACAAAAATATCTATATGAAAGCAATACAGTCTATGAGAAGTTTATAGAATGTCTGTAGACCATTTTTGTAAGGGACCCGACAACACCTGCCCGTAGAACAGGAAAGAGCAGGGGCACAAAGCTCCCGCAAGCTCTTCCCGCACCCACCTGCCCCCAAGGGCATAGTTAAAGACCTTTCCCATATTTACAGCTTTAGTGAGCGCACGCGCGTTTCGAACTGAGTGGCGCATGCGCAAAACGCTGTCTGTGCGAAATCCACCAATTGGAACGCTGCTGTCACTAAGGTAAATGAATTCGAAACAAAGTGGTTGCAGAAAAAAAAAAACACGAAAGGTTAAAAATGACAGTGATCAATCGGAAAAAAAAAAACACTTAACCACTCAGGCATTCACGACTTTGGGCGGAGCGAATCGCTCAGTGCGGTTAACAGCATTTCCTGCGAGACGTGTGATGAATAAGTGACAAAAAAAGAAAAAGGTAGGGAAGTCCAGGTTCATTACCACCGATATTGAGAAACTGCATTGTCCCGATTTCCCCCACCACGCGCCGAGTTACGCGAGCTGTGGTATTCACCGGCAAGCAACCAGGCGGAAACAAAATTCCGGCCATTTATTAGAACGGCGAAAAAAGTGGGAACACATCTGGAAATACAACGTTCCGAGAAGCATGCAGCAGACAAAAGGGGCTCGATAAACTAAAACAAAGACGGTAATCACCGCACGCTCGCAAATGAAGATTAGGTCCCCCCACGCACAACCAAATGACAGATAACGTTTCTATCATCCGCCTCGCACGCGGGAGCATCGGGTTCGATCCTCAGTTCCGCCGGTTCTCGGCCGGTTATCCAATAGGTGCGCGCTTCACCCCGTCCTGACTCTCGGCATTCCAGAGGTGAAAACGATTGGGAAAAGAGACAGATAACGTCTCTGTCACGTCCACGCCGACAAGAGGCGTTTGTTTTATTATGCTCACTGCATTCACGGCGCTTCCCCGCTTTATATCAGTGTCCTTTCGATGGCTTCGCGACGAAGAGCCACGCTATGCGTGCAAGGGCGATAGGTGCCGTAGTGGAGGGCTCCGGAATAATTTCGACCACCTGTAGATATTTAACGTGCACTGAAGAAAGGCATGCATAACAGTAAATTGTACAATGATCAGAACACGCAACCTGCCAGCCCTAACCGCGCGAAAAGCACAACGAACGCGACGCGCGATTGCATTTGCCGGTGGCAGTCGTTGTATATATGAACAACCATACTGCAAAACATGCTACACGAGTAAAGCTCACAACTGTGAACGAACAAGGGACCAGCAGCAGCTCTCCAACCCATATACCAGCAAATTTAGGCAATCGTCCAGTACTATCGCCTCATGCCGCTTAATGGCGGCGGTGAGCAATTAAGTGGGAGCCAATCGAGGGGGGGGGGGGGGGGGGGGGGGTTGACAGCGATAGCCAATCTCCTCGCCCAGGAAAGGCCCACTCCCAGACGCCACAACCCTCCCACCGGCCGACTTGCGCATTTTGTTTCCCCAAATCACTTTTTTTTTCTTTTTTTTTTCAATTTTACCCGGTATACCCGGAACTACGGCCCAGTAGGAACAGTCGACAGAACACCCCTCAGCCCTACAGCACCCCCCCAGAACCGCGGGAAACGACGTTGCTTCCTCGATAGTGGCATATCACAACCGCCCCAATGAACCGCGCGAACTACACGGGCACGCCGTGATGGGCGTCCCCTTTCCGACGAGTGACGCTGCAGCTGCTCAAGCAGGAACTCGCGAACCTGCGACAGCTGCGTACAACGCGCAAAGGGGATCTACGCACTGAAAGACCCGCCGCGGTGGCTCAGCAGTTAGGGCGCTCGGGCTGCTGAGCCGGAGCACCTGGATTCGAACCCGGCAGCGGCAGCCGCGTTTCAATGGAGGCGAAACGCAAAAGGCACCCGTGTGCTGTGCGATGTCAGTGCACGTTAAAGATCACCAGGTGGATTATTCCGGAGCCCTCCACTAGGGCACCCCTCTTTGCCTCTAGCCTTACCCCCTTCCCTTACTGCGTGGTTGAGGTGTCCACCGAGACGCAATGCAGTTACCGCGCCAATGCCTTTCCACAAAAGCCATTTTTTTTTATTTTTGTCGCGTGGCTGGCCATCGCGAATACAGTGCTAATCGCACCGCATCTGTGGGGGCGCAACCAAGGCATGCCGAGCTATTCGACCACTTTCCAATGCCCACACTGCTACGACGCTTGATGCACTACGGGAATGCCTCCTTAAGTACTTCTCGATATTGTAGCCGCATATCCGTTTAACGCGATGGCTCGCATTATAACGTTATTTCTCAATCCGTAGCCAGTTAACCCTTTATGCAATATCCATTGAAGGGTGTCGAAGAAAACTTTTCGATTTTTTTTCGACACAACTCCTACTGCCAAAGGTGCACATACATTCCAGCCCTACCACCAGCCCACATGGAATGCAGGACGGGGCTGACGTGCAAATCTTACACGATTTTACATAAATTTATGCGCACATTTCTTCCCTTCTGCACACGCCAGCGATTTCGGTTCATCGCGCGTTGTCCGCTTTCTTCACTTTTTTTTTTTGCCGATACAACCTTACCGCTCGTCTGCAGTGCACGGGAAGTAGCACGTTACGCCAGACGTTACGCCAGATAACGCGCCGCGGCTGGTCCCGAATAATGCGCACGCAAGCGGAATTACACGCAAGTCGTGTTGCACGGATGGCGCACTCACGCGAATTTTCTGTTTTTCGTCAGTGTTTTCGTGCTCGCTGACGCCAATGTGCAAGCGCACCCTTTAGTCGACCAACGCGGAAATACACAGCGTTATGCGTACGTTTTTTTTTTTTTTGGCCGGATCGGAAGGGCAATTAAGCAACCGTGGTCATGAACCGCCGCGAGCCCGATTTTGGACGGGTGGGGCGACGCTGCCGGCAGCTAAATAATGATTTACGGTGTCTATTTGCGGAAGCGCATGCGTTAAAAGGGACAGGAAGAGGGCAGAGTGGGTCAGGGATCAAACGTCGGTTAGCGACACATTGGGCCCAGTCGAAATCAAGAAGAAGAAACGGGCTTGGTTCAGGGCATGTACTGCGATGACAATTGACTACCGCTGGACCTTAAGGGTAACGGAGTGGATTCCAAGAGAAGGCAAGCGTAGCAGGGGGCGGCAGAAAGTTAGGTGGGCGGATTAGATTAAGAAGTTTGCAGGCAAAGGATGGATGCAGCTTGCAAAGGACAGGGTTAATTGGAGAGGCATGGGAGAGGCCTTTGTACTGCATGCAGTGGACTTAGGTTGATGATGAGGATATTACAAGGCCGAACAGCTCCAGAAACTGACATAGCATGGCCTCCAGAGTACGCGGAAATTTATGGTAAGTGGTGCGAAATGGGAAAATATTAAAAAAAAAGGAAGCAAAACGAATGACTAAAAAATTTTGAACGTAGAAGACGGAATTCACAATTCCAGGCCAATAGAATCGGTGAATCGGGTGCAGAGGAATGAAGTTCCTGCACGCTTCCGGAAAACAAGCTCACCTATATCGCTTTCATGTCCATCGCACTCAACGAAGGCATGGACAACGTAGTCGTTAGGCCCGCACTTATCGCACGCAGGTCGATGCTTTGACGCAAGCACAGATATGCGTCCACCAGCGCCGCAGTGAAAAAAGAACGCACGAGAGCTGGAAGAACGGGACGAAGAGGCAAAAGGAGAAAAAAAAATGGCTGGGGCTAAGCTACGTTTAAGCCTGGATATCTCGAAGCGAAAAGGTTCGGTGATGCTTGTGGTTTAGCTTATGGTTATGCTTTGCTGCGTCGTTTAGCGAGACGTTGTTCTCGTTGTTCGGGTGTCTCGGACGCTCGTTGAGTTTTCAGCCTTTCACTTCTTCGCTCCTTTTCAGCCAACTCCCGTGGTAGCACTTCTGTATCGGTAGTATCACTCTTCTCCCTCCATGTCCATTCTCTGGCAAGAAGTTATATAGTCGTGATAAACGCGCTTGCGGCGAACGTCAAACGATGACGCATAGCCCGCGGCGGTGCCCACCTGCGCCGCGCGTGACGTCACGCGCGGCAACGGCGAAAGGTGAGGCGACGGAGTCGGCGGCGGCCACATGCGCCGTGCGTGACGTCACTCGTGCTCCGACATACGCCGGCTCGCGCGGTGTTGACTAGCGCAGTGAAGCTTTTCGCTTCAAAAATTTGCCGCTACCGTCTGGAAGACGTTGAAGTAACGAGCTGTTTGGTTTACTAGATTTTAAATGACGTCATAATCACGCGGTTTCACTTCTGTCCGCCACATTGAATTTTGACGTCATCAATGGCACCCGAATTTCACCGCCATCTTGGATTATGACGTCATAGTCACGTGGCGACCTAAGAAGCCGCCATCTTGGATTAATTAACGTCATCAATTAACTGCCATTATTGGCCGACATCTTGGATTTATAAGTGAATATATCACCAATTGGTTTGCTATATCGATTTACTATGGGGGCCGCCATCTTGAATTCCTCGGATTTGGAACTATTCCACGCCGAAGGGAGGTGGTAGCAGACCCCTTTCCCATTTAAAACACGTAAGTAGCCCTAAGTAGGCCCTATCGGCTTAACTGGACAGCATTAATGAAGATGGCAACACTGTGGACAGCGAGGTCAGCGGGCCCCTAGCTAGCTAGCCGCTGAGGACAGTCAGGGCAACGTTGCTTGAGGGCAGCAGCGGAGCCAGCTTTCTCCGCGGCAGCACATGCGACGATGCAGTTTAGATACGAACTTCCCAAGGAAGCTAATATACCGCTACAAAACGCAGGCCACACATTCTCGACGTCGCCCGGAAAGCATTCGTGAGCGCGGTCGGCGACATTACACACGCGTTATCTGCGCGATCAGCACACGTGTCTGGTGGGATCGAGTTGATTGACACCGCGACGGAGGCCGCGAGGAAAGAGAGAGGCCAGATGCCGTAGAAAAGTGCGTGCCGAGGGAAAAGCGGAAAACGAAAGGAACATGCGTTTACAGCAGAGCGCAGCCCTTAGCTGGTCTGAAGAACAACAACAACAAAAAACAAAACAAAACAGAAGCGACAGCGGAGCTCACCATCTGGTCTTCCTCCCTGGGGTTGACGTAGTCCACGCCGTCCTTCATGGGTGGTGGTCCCTGCTTTCTGCATTTTCCTGCAACGAGGCCAGCAAGGTCGAAACGGGAGAATGAGCTGACTGAACAAAACTATCGACGCGTGTCGCCCTCTCCCGGCACAGAGAGGCGACACCTCCCAACGCCGGCCCTCACGAGTGCATCCACCTCGGTTTGATGACCACAGGTGGCACCACAGACTCGACCCCCCTCCTAGCTGGGACCCACCTGGGAAATATCCTCGCTGGCAGAAGTTTCGGTTTACGGCATATTACGACACATAACTATGAGAGCGTCCCTCACGCAGCTATCATCAAAGACGCACGGGACGATCGTCGAGTACAATGTACTCGAAGAACGATATAGCTGCTACTACCGCTGAAAACTAACACTTTCTTAATGTCAGCGCAGATAACGAACTCGGAACATCGAGACATCCACCAGATCGGGACACATCATCGCAGGCCGGCATGGGAGAAAGCGACAACGCTACTGACAACTCGGGTAACACATTGGTCACACGATAATTCCAACTATAAGCAAACAAAGTCTGCCCCCCCCCCCCCCCAAAAAAAAAAAGCAACGTTGATAACGCTTAGAAAGGCCGGGAGACAAGTGCACTTGCGACAGGCATCGCGCGCAGCAAGACCAAAGAACAGTAAGCAGCGAATGTGAACGGGGATCGCACTTCTAACGGTCACACACGGCCAGTGTGGGCAAATATCTAAGCATTTAATTAAAACAAGGGAGTAATTACTCGTTCGCCATCCGCCCAAGCGCAGCCGTGCGGTTGCAGAGGAAACCTGTACGGCGTTCATACGTAAAGAAAAATTCGTCCTGGTCCGGGGTTCGAACCCGGGACCACCGCTTATCCGGGGCAGTCGCTCCGCCAACCACTGGCATAACATGTTCACGCTCTGAGTCACTGATCAATTCGCTCCAGCCCTACTATCGGCTAAGCTGTCTTGGTTAGCTTGGACAGTAGATCGACTGCCTGGACAGACGGTGGTCCCGGGTTCGAACCCAGGACAAAGACGGATTTTTCTTCAAATACGAAGTTTTTGTGGCAGCTGCACAGCTTTCTTTTGCAGCCAAATCGCTGCTCTTGGTGGGATGGCTAACTAGTAATTACTCCCTTATGCCAAGCCTACACCGCCTTTGGGGGATCGCCCCAGGAGCATTGGACTAGCAATTGAACTACAGAGTGTGCGCGCGAGTCCGGCCCACGGGTGACGAACGATCGCACTCGACAGGTAATCAATCACTCGTGACAGCACAGGAGCGGGGAAATGCAAACTGCTGCCAAACACGCAAAACAACACACACACGCGCGCACGATAAGCAGAGGCATCACAATCGTTCCTCACGGCTTTTACGCGGCGCGATGGATCCGACCCTGGGCAGACGTGGTAACAGCAGACGCCGGCGGCAGTGCGCGACAATGCAGCGAGCGCAGTACAGCAGAGGCAAGCCGGCCGCTCGGCTCGCCAGAGCCGAAGGACCCTGCCTCCTGTAGAACAACCTTCCGAACAGGGACGTTACACGTCTTGACAACGCGCCGCCAAGTGAACCGCGGCAGCCGAGCATTCAGGGGATGAAGTTTAAAACGAAAGTGTTCTGTACTAGGTAGTTCGTGTAAACACGCGTCGCGCACAGCTCGTGGCACGACCTATTCCGTGGCTCCAGTCGCGAGAAGTATTTTCGAACCGTATACGTTTATGCCTATACAGGCTGCAAAACGCACGGCGCGAGCCACGAGCAGCGAGCAGCAGCAGCAGCAGCAAGAAGTGCCGGTGAACGAACACACCGCAGTTAACAACACAGCTCGCCGGAGGACACGGCGCAGTCACGTGACAGAAGCAGTCGTAGCTGTCACACAGAGGCGAGAGACTCATCCTCTCCCCATTCACGTCCTCGACGAGAATACCGTCGATACTGCGCCTGCTGCAATCGCACGCTCCCGTGCGCCAGGCGTTTATATCCGTAGGAAACCCGAGGAAATCCGTGCATATGCAATTAAATAACGCCCCACTGCACATAGCGCCGGCGATGCAGCATGCAGTAAGGATAAAAATTGAATGCAGACAGCATATCTCCTTTGAAATCAGGCATCCTGCATACAGCTCAAGTACATTTCACGTGTCTCTGGTTTCACTCTTTGTAGAGCCACGTGCGTGAATTTTGAAGTGACGTCGCAATGGGTAACTGGGTGTCGTTTTACAGCTTCGCGGTCCAACCACCTTCCCAGCGAGGATTAGAGCCAAAAGTTTTTTTTTTAGGAAAGGAAATGACGCAGTATCTGTCTCACATCTCGGCGGACACCTGAACCGCACCGTAACGGAAGGTTTGCTTGGTTTGGTTTATGGGAGTTTAGCGTCCCAAAGCGACTCAGGCTATGAGGGACGCCATAGTGAAGGGCTCCGGAGGTTTCGACCACCTGGGGTTCTTTTACGTGCACTGACATCGCACAGCCCACGGGCCTCTAGAATTTCGCCTCCATCGAAATTCGACACCCGCGGCCGGGACGAACCCGCGTCTTTCGGGCCAGCAGCCGAGCGCCATAACCACTCAGCCACCGCGGCGGCGGCGTAACGGAAGGGATAAAGGACATCGTGAAAGAAGAAAGGAAGAAAGAGGTGCCGTAGTGAAGGGTTCCGAATAACTTCGACCGCCCGACCATATTTAACTTAAGTACTGTGAGGCATCTGACATTGCAGGAAGCGCAAATTTAGACGGAAGCCATCTCTAAATTTTTCTCTTCACGCAAGCACACGCGGTGGGATTTACTCGAACCGCCGATTCGGTCCCGTCTCAAAATAGAACGCATTTCGGTTAGACACCACCTCCCGGTAATTCGAAAGCCCACCGCCTGCCTTTAATGACATACGCCCAACAGAATTAGCGCGAAAAGATACACAAGGGCGTGCTTCCACATCTCCAATGCGGTTCCACCTAGCGCAACGGGGAAATCCGTTATTTCGAACTCCACTTAATTCGAACAAACTTTCGGATCGTGCATTTTCGAATACTCGAAAGCCTTAAAGAGCGGACCCAGAGAAGCACGCGATTGGTTTCTATCCCGCCAATCACTGCCCGACGTACGCTACAAAGGCTGCGTCAGACCGGTTTTCGATCACTGTCAAAACATTACTGCCGCCACAGGCCTGGTTCATTGTGCACTAGCGATTCGTGGAAAATGATGAAAGAATGGGCACATGTCAAACGCTGCACATGCTGCTCTGTGCGTTCACGCGCACGGCTGGGTCGTGGTCAGGCGCCGACGATGAACCTTGTTCTGTTTTTGTGAGGAAATCGTTTGGGGGAGCAACAGTCGCAGTGTCGGTGGACACGTCAACCGCGCCTTGAGGTAACGAATGAAGGAAGAAAGAGAAAGAGGTGCCGCAGTGGAGGTCTCCGGAATAATTTCGACCACCTGGAGTTACTAACGTGCACTGACATCGCAAACAGCACACGGACGCCTTTTGAGCTTCGCCTCCTTCGAAACGCGGCAGCCGCAGTCGTGTTCCAACGCGAGTAAGCGAGCTAAGATGCGGAATCATCCAACGCGCAAAAAGTGACGCGAGGAGAAATCCAGCTTACAAAACAAACAAAAGAAAGACAGAAAGGAGGAACAGGTGCCGTCAAAGAGGAGCGTTTGGCGGCCCCTTTAACATCCGCAGAGTGATAAAAAAAATGGGAAGCGTATGCCATGAATAGCTGATCGAACGACAGTATTCCAAATGCAAATACTACTCGGCAGAACGCCTTCTTGCTATGCAGAGACGACGGGCATATGTCAACGCCGAAAGGGGTACACGTGTCCATAAATCTTTGGGACCGGCACGATGAGCGCCCCCGTGACAGTCAACAGCCAACGCGGAAGCGACGTCGAAACGGAGCGATGCGAAGGCGAAACCGCGCTCTCGGCGGGCATTGAAAAAAGAAAATGTGAGCACGCAGTTGGCGTCGCGGCGATCGCAGCAGTGAGCAGTACACGGCCGGAAGTCGCTCACATGGTGTGGCTCGGCGCATTGCGCCACTTGTCGCGTGCACAAGAAACAATCAAGCCGAGACTCAGCCGTCGCTTTGCGCGCTGAAGGCATCCACTTGTGAGCGCGTTAAAAACAAGAGTCAATGAACGTGCCCGGCATGCGGCTTGGTTGAAAGAAACGCTGAAAAGAATTTTTTTTTGCCGGAAACGTCGCAGTATTTGTCGCCGCGCCGTAAGGGAAGGGATAAAGGAGGGAGTGAAAGAAGGAAGAAAGAGGTAACGTAGTGGAGGGCTCCGGAATAATTTTTACCTTGATATATCACAGGAGGAGGAGCTGGAAGAGGAAGGAAGGAAGGAAGGAAGGGAGGAAGGACACGGAGGTAAAACAATTGTAATTGCGGGGTTCAACGTTTCGAAGCGACACATCGGCTATTAGCGGCATTGTAGTGGAGGGCTCCGGATTAAGTTAGACCGCCTGGGGATATTTAACGCGCACTGACATCGCACAGCGAGGAAACAAATGGAGCGACAAAAAAGGGACAACATGAATTACGTGATGAGGAGTACTCTCGTTACTGGCCAAATACAACAAAGATGGAAAGACGTTTTTTTGCTTGCATATCTCGCTGCGTCAACAGCGGAATCACTCCCTCATGCGACTTTGTGCCTAGAGCCACACTTCCTCACTGAGTTAACGTCGTCAGTTTCGCGCGGTAAGTATATGAAATAACACACGCATCGATTGATTGATTGATTGACTGAGGAAGACAATTATTTGCAGTTAAAATGTAGACACGACGGTGAATCAGAAGGCCAGGAGCCCTTCAGCCCCGCGGCTCACGCCACTACCGCCGCCTGATCTGCAGGGCTAGAGCTGCTAATCAGTGCCTCCCACTTCTCCATGGCGAGGGTATCACAGCGTATGGGGTTGATATTTGCGCACATGCTTAAAGAATGTGGGTTAGGTTTTCGGGTTCGTTGCAAAGCTTACACGCATTGGAGTAGCAGTCGGGATAGACGCGCGCGATCTCATTTCTCTACAATTCAAACTGTGGGACTATGTTTCGTCGCCATGTTTTACAGCGATAGCTGTTAGGCGCCCGTCCTTGGCTTGCGCGTTGTAGTCGTCCGCCGTCGGCGGCGTAACCGATGGGTGCGCTAGCACCCACCGGTTGGGCCGGTCAACCTGGGTCGCATAAGCCCACGGGGCGCTCCATTTGCAACAGCCGTCAGCCAGTGCAGGGGTGCATCACTTGACCACTACACCAGCGCGCCAGGAATACATCCCCAAAACTAAACTCCTAAACAGTTGTCGCTGAATCTCGCGCTACACAGTCGTAACCGTCCTGTGAGTTTTTTTTTTAAAATTATTGACACCGTCAAATGCTGGAGGACTCTCAAAACCTCAGTTCACGCTTCCACGAGAGGCTCGCACGACGCGTTAGGTGTGTGAACGAAAAGCGCTCGAAATATTTTTTTAAGCGAGATTTATTGCCTCAGGGCATCAATGATGGGCGAAGGTGTGATGAAAGATGAAATAATGATTAAATTAATGGAAAAAGACAAGCTGATTTTATGAAGTCCAGCGATGGTATGGTCCCTGCGTCAAGGCAATATATGAAGCAGGGTTGCTTGGTGAAAGACCCGCTGCCTTCAGGTGCCATATCCTCGCAGGCTTGAGAGCAGGGCAGTCCCACAGCAAGTGGTGAATGTCGGCTTCAATGTCCTCGCGTTTACATGTCGGACACCCAGGCCGAGGAAAGAAATCTCGGTACTGAGGCCACTTCCGAATGACGGCAGGTGTGAGGGCAACCCCGACCCGGATCCTCCTAAGCGTAACCTCCTCTGCACGGGTAAGACCGCGGGGGAGGGTTACCGCACAAGCAGGGATGAGAGCACGTGTGCGGCGCCGGAGGAGTTCCTTTCTTGATGAAAGGAGGGTAAAGTTGTCCAAATGAAGGAGCCGAGGCAATGATGAGTCTGGAGCCGCGAGGCGGGTCGCTAAATCTGCCTGGCTTTGAGAGGTCAGCAGATCCCGTGAGACCCACTCAATACGTACTGGCTGCGGGATGCGTGCCGCGAGCCGGTGGATGTCCTGGCATATCGTTGGACAGCGGCTAACACGTCGCAGCAACCGGACTACTTGAAGGGCGTCAGTGCGGATGACAACGCGGGCCGCAGGGTGCATAGTTGTGGCGGCCACGGAGCCGAGTGCTTCTTGAACTGCAACGAGCTCAGCACAAAAGGGCGAAGGGAGTTTCGTAAGCTGAAACCAAGAGGTTTGATTCAGGGCAGGTCTGCACAGGCAGTAGATTGCTGTTGTTGCTTCGCAGGCTTAGATGCTTGCGTCTACGTAGATAACAATGGATCCTTCAGGCAGGCAAGCATCTTGTTCCTCAAATTTCTTCGCGCTCAGCTCGCATATGTATACTTTCGAATCACTATGCTAATAACGCGTCCTGGGCATGTCACCGCGACTTCTAACAGGCCTCGCTGTCAAGAGTGGGTCTCGGCATGACCTATAAGGCGCGCAGTAACTTCTCGTCGAACGTATATACCGTCGTGTCCAGCCACACAAGTTTGCGCAACCGCAGTGAAAAGTTTACGAAATTCGCATATCAGCGAAAAATCTTAATTTCACCGTTGTTTTTTGTGACTGCACGCCGCCCGAGAAAGATACGTACAGCCGACTCTCGAAAATGTTCCACCCGGAGGGTGACCGAAGATTTGATCGAATTTCGCGCATTTCGACCTCATGGCGTCGCATCGAATGAGCCGGGAATTCAAATTAAACGACTTCCAATTAATGATTTCACGCTGTATATGCAGCCTAATTACGAGTGCGCGAATCGCACAGCGCGCCGTTAAACCTCAAGCGACGTGCAATGCGCGCAAAAGAAATTAACTTTCCTCGGCAAAGTCAGGTTTCGTAAACGTACGAAGACGAGTACTTGTATACGTATACGGCCAGGAGCCGCAAAGGCATTGCCGACCTGTTGACAGTGGCTGACCAACTGCTCATGGCGACTGCGCTCCACACGGAGGTGGCGTTAGCTGTCAAGATAGCCTTATGCAGCTTACTTGATTGCACAATTGGAATGACGGGAGCGAGGGTTTGGCTATAGCCGGGAACACATGCCACTTATACTTAACGCACTGCGCGCAACCTTTATAGCGTACCCAAGACTCGCTCTTTCAGGGCCTACATGCAGGATGCCTGAACTTGTCTGCAGTACGAGCTAGGGAGATGTAACCGCCGCAACTACCTCGGCGATAGCAGTGGAGTAGGATGCCTGAACTTGTCTGCAGTACGAGCTAGGGAGATGTAACCGCCGCAACTACCTCGGCGATAGCAGTGGAGTGGTGTCGTTTCGGCCAATTATCAAGGGCGAGAAGGAATAAAATAGAAGATAAAAGAAATGAAACTGGAATAGAATCAAAATTCAGGTCCTGAACGAGAGCCGTGCACAGGTAACGAATGCTCGAATACACGAAAGGTCAGTCGCAATAAAGAAAAGAAAAGGGGTGGGGGGGGGGCGCAGTAAATGAAAGGTCCACTTGTCTCCACACTTGCCATCCATGGCTGCTTGCTTGGAGCCATGACGAACAGTCGAATACAAGAACCTTTCCGCTGCACGATGCACTCCGTGTCTCGCCTGACACTATGCTGCACCTCAGAGACGACCCCCCCCCCCCCCCCTCAACCAATAACATCGACCCGTAGTCGTGACGTCTTGCAGTAGGTCGACGCCATTGGCTTCAGGGACTTTTTCGCGGTGCGTTTGCCGTTACGTCGATGAATACCCGACTGAGTACAGATCACGTTGCCTTATCACGTCGTGAGCAGCGCGCCCCGTGATCGGTGGGATGCGCTGAATACGACTACGCTTTGAAACTGTCACGTACAGCGTCCCGTGACAGTTCACACTTTTTTTGACCTGCCGTCTCCCGAGCTCAGTGCCACCCCGAGCCAACAGAAATTAGCCGTATAGCCCAAGCAGCACATCTTTCACGACGCCAAGTTTTCACGACGCCGGAGCGGCGCAAACACGCGAGATATCAGCAGGCGCACATGTAGTATGTTCGCAGCAGCAAGCTTGATAAAAGCGTCCCGCTCCTCCGCCTCCTGCTCTACTGCGCCGAACTGGGAAGACCAGAAAGATTACACGTCATGCGGGGTTTAATGGACGTTTTCAGCGTACCAAAGACGTACTACCGGAGACGTATACCGGTTTACCGGACCCCTCTCGCGCATGCTCAGAGACATTGTTGGCGTGAGGGGGAGCCACTGCGCATGCGCAGCCGGCGTACGGTAAACCGGCATACGTCTCCGGTAGTACGTCTTCGGTACGCTAAAAACGTTTAATGCACCCAAGTATAGCATGCGGACTGTGAGAGCCAGACGCCGCAGTGAAAGACCGCCGGGTTAGTTTCGACCAGCCGCACTCCAAACACGAATACGCCTATACGGCAGCAAAAACGGAGTGAGATGTGGATAGCTTACTCCCTTCTTACTCCTTTCTGTTTAGAGTGTAGGGTGCTTTTACCGTGCAGTGACATTCGCTCGGCAGGCGGGCGTCTTGTAACATACGTAGTCAAGGGTTCGATGAAAATTGGTCTGGTGAAACAAAGATTTAGTCCCCGACTACGTCAAACAATGATTAAAGACTTTTCGGAGCCCGTACGGGTTTCCATGACCACCAGATAGGTTTGGTTTATGAGGTTTTTAACGTCCCAAAGCGACTCAGGCTATGAGGGACGCCGTATAGTGAAGGGCTCCGGAAATTTCGACCACCTGGGGCTCTTTAACCTGCACTGACATCGCACAGTACACGGGCCTCTGGAATTTCGCCTCTATCGAAATTCGACCGCCGCGGTCGGGATCGAACCCGCGTCTTTCGGACCAGCAGCCGAACGCCGTAACCACTCAGCCACCGCGGCGGCTGACCACAAAATATTTTCAATCACATGCAGACCAAGTCAAACAACGATGAAATACGATCAAGAACCAGTGTACGGGCTCCGAAACGTATAATACGTCGTCTTTCATGGAAATGCGTCAGCCGCGGCTCGGGATTCGATCCCGCGACCTCGCGCTCAGTAGCCGAGCGCCGCAGCCACTGACCTACACCGCGGCGGGTCACACACGGAGGAAGAAAGGACGGAGGAAGACAGAGCCTCGAAAAGCTATAGAGGTACTTGCTTCGGCCACTGCGATCTGCGCACATTCACGCCGCAATAAACAACACTCCACGTACAGCACCTCAACAATAGCATTAAAACTTGACTGACAAGAGGAATTTAATGACATTTTTTTCGCGCACTTGCGGCAGCGATACAAGACAGACGGTAACAATGCTATCGCCAGGAAGGAGGCCAGAGGAGAGGGAAACAGGTCGTCCACAATGAGGCACGAAAAATACCGATCGGTGTCGGCAAAAGACAGCGGCAGCGGTAAAAAATATCCACGACGAAAAAACAATGCGTGGATACGATGCCAAGGTCGGGCCTCCAATTCCCCATCACAACAACGACGCTATCTCTGCGCAGATAGCTGAAAGTGTCGAGCGGCTGGAGAGGCCGCAGTATCGCCCTGCCGACAGGACTACCGGTGATATATATATATTTTTTTCGTGTAGAGTTCATAGGTCTTGAACACAGCGACAGCAGGTTTATATAATCAGCTTCACGTACTCCTGCTTGCATGGGAAAAGCAAGCTCACGATAAGAGTGCGAAAAACGTGAATGTACATTCAAGAGAGAGGAAATTTGCCACGTTTACGTGAACAATGTTTACGCCTGGTTATGACTGTATAATGCGAACCTCAGCTCCAGCTGTAAGTTTCGCGCAGACATAATTGACAACACAGGTGTGACAACTCGTAGCTGCTTTACAGTCATGGCGTTGTAGTCGGTAAAATGCGTTGCAAGGTGTGAAATGACTTGCACAGTGTCTGTCTTGAAAAACGCAAGCAGCACCGAAGACCTTCCTAGCAGCACTAAGTGAAACGTTCTTACCTACCCACTCACCCTCAGAGGAATGCAGTTTCCTTGACGCGACGAGTACGCCAACTACGTATATTTTTTTCTTTTCCTTGGGAGCAGGGGTGATAAGGCGAGATCGAACACTTTACCAATATATCGCTAACAGGGATTACTCTATTAGAGAAATTCATTGGTGAAATGTTCTCGCCTTCAAGTCTAAGTGAAACTGCCTCGCCAGGGTGAGCAGTAAGCCAAAATTTCGTTCATACGCAGAATATACCACCTGCCTTGCGGAACAGGGGTAGTCTGGAGCAGGTTGTCTTTTCAGAGCATGTGCACATTTCGAAGCACGCACTTTCAGGAGCATGCAGACCTTCATGAGCATGCGGACCTTCAGGAGCATGCCGACTTTCAGGAGCATGCGGACCTTTTCCTCCATAAAAACGCCAAGGCGCCCGTGTGCTGTGCGATGTCAGCGCACGTTAAAGATCCCCAGGTGGTCGAAATTATTCCGGAGCCCTCCACTACGGCACCTCTCTCTTCCTTTCTTCTTTCACTCCCTCCTTTATCCCTTCCCTTACGGCGCGGTTCAGGTGCCCAACGATATATGAGACAGATACTGCGCCATTTCCTTTCCCACAAAACCAATTATTATTATTATTCAGGAGCATGCGGACCTTCAGGAGCATGCCGACATTCAGGAGCATGCCGACATTCAGGAGCACGCGGACCTTCAGGAGCACGCGGACCTTCAGGAGCACGCGGACCTTCAGGAGCACGCGGACCTTCAGGAGCACGCGGACTTTCAGGAGCACGCGGACCTTCAGGAGCACGCGGACTTTCAGGAGCACGCAGACTTTCAGGAGCACGCGGACTTTCAGGAGCACGCGGACTTTCAGGAGCACGCAGACTTTCAGGAGCACACGGACTTTCAGGAGCACACGGACTTTCAGGAGCACGCGGATTTTCAGGAGCGTGCGGACTTTCAGGAGCGTGCGGCCTTTCAGAAGCACGCGGACTTTCAGGAGCATGCAGACTTTCAGGAGCATGCGGATTCAAGAGTAGGCGCTCTTGCGTATGGAACAGAGGGGGGGGGGGGGGGGGGAGGCGAGGGCCTCCCGACACAGCTCTCGCCGAGGTCCGAAAATGGGCGACAAGTCCGGGTAATTTTTCTTCCACTCCAGCTTCCTGTCCCGGCTCCTTGCAGAGTGATGTCCAAGAGGGAAGCTAAAGGGAACGAATGAACAACGACGAAATTCCTGCGTGACGGCAGCGGCTACCAAGGCCGACGCGTGTGCACGGTTGATTGCCGACGCAGGCAACAAAACAAAGCAGGCTCTTTTAAAGACGCTCCGCGCGCGTGCCTTCGTATATGCACGAGTGGCCATTCAACCTTGCTTTGACTCCCTTCCCCGTTGCCAGCAGAGCCGCGCTCCCGACAGCGACTGCAAGTGCGCCCCGCGTTCCAGAGCGCAGCAATTAGAGCACAATTACCTCCGGTGCAAGCAAGCGCGGACGACTGGCTCCGGTGCAGGAATTCCGGCGAGAGACGCTCGCAATATGCTTGGAATGGACGCACGGTAACGCTGTTTCCCCCAGTCCAGTGAAGCGGCGTAGCATGTGAAGATCTATAAATAGAGTTGTCCACTGTTCACAGGCGGCCCGGCAGTCTTGCCAGTCTATCACGGATGAAGAACATCTTGTTCTTCCACCATGGTCTCTCTCTCTGCGGTGAAGCTCTGTCCAAATTCAGGAGCGCCGCACAGGAATTCTTCCACGATAAAAAGTAGCCCGTTGTTAGAGCTTTCCTTGTTACTTAAGCAAGAAGCTAATCAGAAGGAAAAAATGATAAGATTTAGAATTCTGAAACCTGCTTCGTTTAATAAAGTCAAACACTTAAAATGCTAACTGCGTTTACTGTTGTGACTTGCTAGCGGAGTAACACAGGGCGCCTCGTACCGTGGCCCAGTGTTAATAGCTGTTTTCTTAAGTTGTATCCTACTACAGTAGTTTGTAGATGGCGAAAAGCCGAGCGGATTTCTGTACAGTATAGCCCTTATGGCTTCAGTTATTTCCCCCGACGTCTTTCGTTTGCAGTATTCCGTCAATTCACACAGCGCTTCACGCCAGATTTCCTGGTTTCTTTCATTTTTATTTCCTGCTCACGCTAAAGCGTTCCCAGAACAGCCCAGCATTTGCAGAACGAATGAGATATACGAAGGGCTGTGAAACTTATACGAATTCGCCAGAAAAGGTAAGTATAGCACGGCGTACAGTTTCGTGCCTACATACGAATAGAACAATAATCTGTCACATGGGCCGCGTGCGTAATTTTTTTTTTGCGTGATCGAAATCTTACTACACACCTCGCGGTTCAAGCGAGAATTCGGTTCTTACACGGACGTTTAAAATGCTTTCAGACCAAACGTAATTCGACTAGGATGCCAGTCTGTTGTTGACACACGAGGTTTTTTCAACACAATTCGGCTGAAATTACACTGGACTCGTAGCAGCTGCATCAAAGCATCTTCGTCTCGTCTTTTTGAGCTGTATTTCTTCTAAGATACTCGTAGGAACACCGAAAATAGATTCTCTAGACGTTCAAGAGCTTTCAAGACGCGAACGTGTGCACCCCCGTGAGCGGAATCTAGACCACGTCCATTGCGGAACGAAAATTTAAAAGTATAAATACGTGCTCCAAGATATTGCAGCGCAGTGCATTACATACAATAGCCTGATCTTTCTATTTACTGTGGCCAATGTTGTTGCACAAACATGGCTGCCCTGATGGTCATGCAGTTCCTGCTTTTGTGCCCGCTTACTTTAGTGTTGACCTACAGATATTAGCAGTGAGCCTCAAAGCAAATTCAAAGGCTTCATCGGCGCCGCCACCCCAATTTATAGGCGCGAGACAACCGAGTTGACAGACAAAACACGCGAACGGAAAACAACGCGAACACACAGTGACGAAAAAAAAACAAGCTGTCAAACAAACAAAAAAAGAAAGTCGCGTTGCTCGCAGCAACGTTTGAATGGAGAAAGCAGCGCCCTATTGAGTGTCACTGTCTCGTTGCGCTGCTTTTTCAAAAAAAAAAAAATCTTACGCCGCTATATGAATTACCAACTAGTCATTCTTTATAGCTCGCAGCAAAATTTCCTTGGACTCACATCTTGAAAGATAATTTATGGGGTTTTAACGTCCCAAAGTGACTAAAGCTATGAGGGACGCCGTAGTGAGGGGATCCGGAAGTTTGGACCACCTGGGGTACTTTAACGTGCACTGACACCGCACAGCACACGGGCCTCTAGAATATCGCCTCGATCGAAATTTGACTGCCGCGGGCGGGGTCGAACCCGCGCCTTTCAGGTCAGCAGCCGAGCGCCATAACAACTGAGCCACTGCAGTGGCTCGCGCATCTTGAAAGAAAGGCAAGAATTATGACTGAAGGCGAAATAATGCCCGTAACAACCTAGCGACACTCCTAGCAGAGTCAAGTTACACGAATCGAAGGTTCAGCTAAAGTTCTCAGAAGAAAATCGGACGGCACAAGCGGCGTCGCCGAGTACGTTGCCGCGGAGCAACGCGGAACTCGGTTGAGCCTTAGTGCTATATATATTCCGAGCCTCAAATGTCACTTGGCTCGTACGTCGAGAGTCAGCGCGTGTCCATGTAATAGTGGCATACATTTTTTGCTTTCCAGGCACTTAGCCAAGAAGGCAGGAGTACAGGCCATCAAACCGCTCCATTAGATCCGTCATGAAACCCGGTGAAACGACAGAACTCCGCCCCGTATGCCACCAGCGCACGTAATACATCCGGTCAGTCCGTATACTGCCACCACAACTTACTTTGTGCTGACGTTTTGAGACAAGCTTAGCTATATGGAGTGTCCCATTACCCCGCATGCTTGGTTTGACACACAAAAATCCACTCAAGCAATTCTTCCCAAAATGCTGCAAGTTGTGTTGTGTGCAGCTAGACAGCGAGTTTCAACGGAACAGAGAACGAGAGACAGCTCAACAATAGACCACTCTAACCAGAAATACACACTCTAAGCACAAAGGACCCGCCGCGGTGGCTCAGTGGTTAGGGCGCTCGGCTAATAATCCGGAGTTCTCGGGTTCGAACTCGACCGTGGCGGCTGCGTTTTTATGGAGGCAAAACGCCAAGGCGCCCATGTGCTGTGCGATGTCAAAGATCCCCAGGTGGTCGAAATTATTCCGAAGTCCTCCACTACGGCACCTCTATTCTTTATCCCGTCCCTTACGGCGCGGTTCAGGTGTCCGCCGATATATGAGACAGATACTGCGCCATTTCCTTTCCCCAAAAACCAATTAAATTAAAGCACAAAGGAGTAAAAAGTAGGACTCACTTTTTACCCCCCCCCCCCCCCCCCCCCCTCCATATAGGCGCATTCCTGTTTAGAGTGTAGAACAGAGAATGGAGGAAATAGCTGCGAAGAGGCGTCGTTGCGCCCAGGAATATCAGTTCGTCGTAACTCCTGCACGCTTGAATGGGTTTGCGACGTTCTGAACAACACAGTCGCGCGCGGTATGACAAAAACAGTTTTAGCATTCGCGATTACTCCCCAAATTCGTGTTACCAGCACAGATTTTCACTGTTTTCTAAGTAGTTTTCCTCTTCGCGTATACTATTCGAAACCCGTTCTCAGATTTAGTGCAGAAATAAGAAAATCCGCAGTGTTGTCAAAAATGTGTTCCCTCTGCTCACGACTGTGCTTTGCAATCAAGACAGCGACAGAGATCTCAGGCGTTGACGTGAGGCATCGTGACGAGTGTGCCCAGAGCGCCGAAACTGTCACAGACGAGCGGGCACCCAGAGGCCGCGCCTCTTGCTTAATACGCAGGTACGCAGTTATAATCGCGCGAGGAAGCGACCACGGCCAGGGTAAACGCTTCGTACGCACAACGCCCAATAGCGGTGCTATGGCAACGGTTAAAGGCTATATTAAAGATTTCAATAAGCATTCTCCCTCCTACCCGAACACACCACCGACACGACGCTTGCCACACACTGAACTGACACAGGAATTAAAAATCGCAATACGCATTTTTCACACAGCCGCCCTGCGTATGCACGCCTCTCCTCAAGATCCACTGATCGACAACGGCCAGCTTCTACTGCGCATGCGCAGCTGATTTTAGCGACAGGCGCCGGCGACAGATGGCGCCAGCTGTCAAGCACATACTGCGCCACGTGGAATCGGATCGCTCTTGCGTCTCCCGCATGCTTTTGCGTTCGACCAGTTTTCGCCCACTCCTCAGAGGGCGCCGCACCTTGCGAAAAAGATGGATTCCAGCCGCGTCACAGGTAGTCGTCAACTAGGTACGAATAGTGGACTATAGCGGGCCGAGTCTTCGCCAAAGCGAGATCTCTCGACGTCGCGCTGCCCTGTGACGTAGCAAGACGACACCGCGAGGCAGACAGGCCGGCGAGGAGATCGCACCACATTTGACACCAGTGTGGAAAAAAAAAGAACACGTCGGAGAGGTTCACCGCCTACGCGTGTGACATCCGCAGAGCTCGCCGAAAGCTGCAACATAATATACGTGGCAGACACGGGGCTGCAATTACGAAAGCCAGCGTCGGCGAGGCACCTAAACTGATGGCGCAACTTAATGCGCCCGTCCAACGCCACATGTTCGCCCGCATGCGCATGGGTAACCATTTCCTCTCCCCTCTTTTTCTTCGCTACAAGCGAATTCTGGACAGGGTACTACAATGCTTTGCAGACAGGGAGCTCCCAGTTCTAGGTGCACTGTACACAGGCACTTCAAACACTACGTTACGCAAGTGACGCGCCGTGCTAAAGGCCGAGAAGCCCCGCTGCTCAACAGGAGACAGAACTAACGGCCGCGAGAGCTAATCGCGTGCGCGGTTAACGAGGCAAGATTACGTACGCATCTCGTTAGCAATAGGGGTGTGAAGGCCGAAGCACGCAGTGGCTAACAAGGCACAACCACGAGGTTTCTTAACCACAGCCCCGAGACGGACGAAGAAAAACGCGGAGATAACGAGTGGTTAAAAAATAAAATGCGCACTATACATATAACAAAAGACATGGACGCTATGCAGAGAAGATAACGTCGAGACAAGGACGAGTGCTAGAGGAAAGTCAAGCTAAAATACCGTGTACTGTGCGATGTCGGTGCACGTTAAACAATCCCGGGTGGTCGAAATTTCCGGAGCCCTTCACTATGGCGTCCTTCATAGCAGAGTTGCTTTGGGACCTTAAAACCCCATAAACCAAACTAAACCATCCAGCTAAAATAGTAGCATTTCTGAGACGCTTCCATAGACAGTGTTGCAAGCAACATATCTTCGAGATGGGGGAAAGAAAGACGAACAGGACGGTCATAGTGATGAGAAAAAGCTGCAATACTAGTTGGATTTACCGTCGACGGATACTTTGATGCTTTTACTCCAACGAATGCTTTGACTGGGTGGGTGGAGGCAGGGTGGGGAAGTGGCTGATGGATGGCGTTTTTGGAGGGCAGATGGCTTTATTTGTTCCCCTGCTAACAGGTGGCTTTGTGGACGGTGGAGGTAGGTGGGTTTGTGGTGGGTGACGCTTCTGGAGGGTAGAGTTGGGTGGGTGGGCGGGTAAAGGTAGAGCGGGGAGGTGGATGATGGCTGGTGCTTCTGAAGGGTGGAGGTTCATTCACCGAGGCTTCACACAGATAACGCTGGCATTTTTGTCAAGTGCCACTGTTACTGCTATCGCAGTAAAAATAACACTAGTCAAACATCACTGAAGTGACTAAACTGCCTCGATCCTTCTGAGAAAGCAAGCCCACCTCAGGCAATACAACTCGGAGATAGAGGGAAATAACTTTACTGCGGCGCAGCGCCAAGCGTCGATGATATCCTGCTCCGTGGTCACCAAAGCCAACTCAGATGCTTCTAACCACAACCTTTCAATCACGCACGCTCATTACCTCTCTCCCATTTTTCAGAGATACCAAACTCCGAAGATTCAGCCCGAACCTCCGTCCACATTACTCCGCACACGAGGGCAGGAAAAGACCACGTCGCAAGCAAAACGAAGAGAGAAATGAACAACGCACTAGTGTTTACGCGATAGAGCTTAAGCTGCGTCGCTGGAGGCTAATGCAATGTAGCCTTGCAACACAGCCGCTCGGCCAATTCCTCAGCTGGAGCAGCACGCGAGGACAGAGGCTAAATAAAAGCGACCCCCACACGGAAGTGCGCGAGTCGCAAGCCGCAATCGCCGAAAGGCCGGCACAGTTCCGGTGCATGTATTCTGGCTATATACATCCCATTTGGACGCTGCCGATAATATGCGGCACATTCGCTGTGGCGACCGACCGCGCATACAAACCAACCATAACTGCCGCGAAATCGCAACTGTCTGCGCTGTAATCACCGGCTGGCAGTGCTTTGACGATGCACTGATGCTCACCCTATAGGATATTCTACCATGCGAGGTTACGCCACCGCGGGATGCTATGCTGCTGCGTGCGTGCGCGGGCCCACCTCTCAGTCGACATCGGCGGTGCGCCGCCAGTACTACGGCGGACACACAGCTGATATGATTCACACATTTTGGGACTGCTCTCATAGATTCAAACCACCCTGTTTCGTGGCCGATCTAGTTTACACCACCGCCCTCCCCCGCTTTGTCGCGGGTACCATCGGGGAGTTAAAAAAAAAACTTGGAAGACCTTAACCTACTCTTGAGAGTACAACGCGACAACATCAGAGATCCCGCCTGCGCAAGTACTCCACTTTCATAGATTCAACGATAGCGGTGAGTCTCATACCACTACTAGCGCAGTGATGCAGCGGTTAAGCGATGACGTCACTACCCCGGCAGGCACATCGTGGGTGAAAAATTTCCCGTGAGGAGTCTTCCGAAAGGTTAGTTCTGCGTTCTCAGCTGCCGATGTTCGGTTTGGAGCTCCGAAACTTCCTGGCTCCTCCCACTGCATGAAGATAGATTTACGGAGTCCCTGCATCTTTCTAGACTTCATAACAGCGTACTTGTTACGTGTAATTAAATACCCCCCCCCCCCCCCCTATCTTCGCTGTGCGAAAAAACTATGTCAGTATTTTCTCGAAAAACAAAACTCATCTCGTTGTCATTCCTTCCAGACGCCTTCCGCGAGACTGCGTCGACAAAACTGTCTACGCTTGCTTTCCACTGCAGCCTGTGAAACGTGTAGTCGCCGTCGTCGTCAAATGCAACCGCCAGCGATGGCAGGCATCCTAAATCAATTGGCAGCGTACACTGCAGCTTCAATAGCTCCCAGCTCGAGCGTGTACATAATGATCTGCTTCGAGAGTTCTCGATCACGTATACCGGGTATCGTGTGTATATTTATGCGGTCGCCGGTTCCCGCCACCATATGTGCGTGCGTATATCCGACGAGACGGAAGGAGGCGGTGGCCTTTGCAGCCAAGGACGCGTCTGTGTCGCGAGGACAGCGCCTTGGGCGGCCGAGCAAAAACGCCAGTGGCGCGCGCAAATCACTAAACCCTGGCATCGCACGCGCGTGTACTCATTACCCGCGCGCGCGCCAAGCTGAGACCCCGTCCGCGCTCACCACGACGGGGCCGAGCCGAACGGACGGAGAACGCCCCGTTGCCTGGCCAGCTGAGATTGCACTCGAAGCGGCAGCGGGTATCGGACAAGGTGTCAAAGAAATGAAGAACGCCGGAGAAAGTCTGGCACCGAGTTCTATTGCTCGATACACATGTAAACACAGCTCCATGTCTGTGTTGCAAGGCCGAAGGTGGCTTAATTGCATCGATAGAATGCCAGCTTCCAGCCACAAAAGGACAACTTTTACTGAAGACAAAGTTCTTGCAAGGTGGAAAAGAGCAATAACTAAATTACAGGCATCGCCGCCACAGGCCAGTCTCGCAAGTACAAGCGTGATGACGAAATAGGTGAAAAAGAAACCACAGACCTCCGAGGCTGACAAACGTGCATGAAGGTTACGTGTTTGATCGATTTTGAAGTATATTGAGAGGACAGAGTGGTAGGGCTAAAAAACAGGGACGAAAGGATAAAAGAAGACAACACAAGCGCTAGCGTTGTCTTTTATCCTTTCGTCCCTGTTTTCAGCGTGTCCTCGCGTTCTAAACACCAACTAGCCCAGCTTTCCGTCTTAAACTGAAGTCTATAAGTTTTTGTTTCGAAACCGCCACTGCCCTTTAATCACACTAGGAAGACGAAAAAAAAAGGACAACCTGAATGTTGGAAGCCAAAGGAAACCTACACATGGCAGCGCAAGAGGCGGCCAACAGTTTCGGTTCGTTTTCGGGTGCTTCGCGGCTATGCTTTTAACGCGCCTCAATTTACTTTCAAAGCGGAGCAGCAGGGCAATTCCAGATACCCCCTCTAAATGTTCATCGGACGATGTTCATGCAGCGCCACGCACCTGCAACGAGGAATACCACCTGTGGATACGGCTAATGTTGCGCAAGCCTGCACAAGTGTACCAGGCCTCCACGTTAGCAAACACACCGCTCGGCATGTCGCTGGGCTGCGTAAACCTGAGTAGGACAGACAGGCTGTCGGGCACTTGGTTGGTGTAGCGTCACTTTCAGCAGCGCGAGTACAGCGCACAAAAAGAGACGAAGACAAACGAGCCCTGAACTTCAACTTTAATTCCGAGCATTGCCAAACCAGTTCGGAGAAAAGTGTTTGCACACTTACATCGCACAAAACATCCCCGTATCCAATTGCAGGGCCGATGAAACGATTTTGAAGCTGGCAATAAAATGCGTGCATTACATAAATACTATTCAGTCTTGTTGCCGCGTACGAATCCTCAAAAGCAAAACAAAGATCAACAAACTGTTTTTTTAGTTACCCATTCCCGTTGCTCGCGGCGGCGCCTGCTGCCGGTTTCTCGCTCGGAACGTGTCTTACGACGTCGTATCGCTCGCGTGACGCCGGGAGTGAGGGGGGCTGTCATTGGCTCACCAGAAAACGTCAAACCTTGAACTGGGCATGCGTAGTAGCTTCTAGCGGCTTGTTTACAACTATATAGTTTCTCAATATTAACCAGAGGGAAAGCCGGTGGCGCGGCACTCCATCCACATGTAAGAGGCAGGAATGCCGGCAAAATGAGGTTTCATACGCTCGGCTACTGATCCGGAGTTCCCGGGTTCGAACCCGACCGCGGCGGCTGCCTTTCGATGGAGGCAAAGCGCTAAGGCGCCCGTGTGCTGGTGATGTCAGTGCCCGTTAAATATCCCCACGTGGTCGAAATTATTCTGGAGCCCTCCACTACGGCACCTCTCTCTTCCTTTGTTCTTTTACTCCTTCCTTTATCCGGGTTCGAACCCGACCGCGGCGGCTGCGTTTTTATGGAGGAAAAACGCTAAGGCGCCCGTGTGCTGTGCGATGTCAGTGCACGTTAAAGATCCCCAGGTGGTCGAAATTATTCCGGAGCCCTCCACTGCGGCACCTCTTCTTTCCTTTCTGCTTTCACTCCCTCCTTTATCCCTTCCCTTACGGCGCGGTTCAGGTGTCCAACGATATATGAGACAGATACTGCGCCATTTCCTTTCCCCAAAAAACCCATTATTATTATTGGCAGACGAAACAGGCGCATGGCCTCCGCGATCAAGCGCGCCGTTGCGCTGACGGAACTGATCGCGGAGGCCACGAAACAGGTATACGCAGGTTCAGCGAGGTACAACGGCGCGTCGCCGTGGCGTGGGAGAGAGAGAGCGTGACAACGTGCAATACGCAGCCGAGGCGGGTGACGTATTTGTGAAGGGAACCCTGAAGCCTGAAGTTTCAATTTTGCTTTTCCTGTCTCGCAGCGATGTATAAGTTCAGAGAAAACGAAGAGTTAAGATGCATGAAAAATTTTTGCCGCCGGATTTACGAGAGATTAAATAAGTATCTATCAATGTTTTTTCTACCCTCGGTGCAAACCGTAACGTCACTAAGCTTTGCGAGCACCTGTTTGTCTTTTTTAACGCGACAGCGCTAAGGAGCTCGTGTCGCAGAAAAGCCGGTGTCGTCGGCGTCGGCCGTGAGCGAAACATCCCTCCTCCTCCTCCTCGCAATGTACGCCAATGCCCCAACAGATAGCGCGCGAGGGAAGTGCAAGGAAAGGAAGGAACGCCTGTCATATATTTCGATGGACAACCCCGGCCGCGCTGCAAGGGAAGGAAAATGAAATGAAAATTGGTTTTAAGGAAAGGAAGGGAGGCCTTTCTCACATATCTCTGTGGACACCCGAACCGCGCCGTGAGGAAAGAAAAATGACATGAAAATTGATTTTAAGGAAAGGAAGTGACGTGTCTGACGTATCTCTCGCTCGTTCGCAGTGGGGCAGTGCGGGCACGCAGGAATCACGCGCTGAGCGGCGAACAACGCAGCGCACAGATACTGCGCCATTTCCTTTCCCCCAAAACCAATCCTTATTATAACAAGCGCGTTCACCGCGAAGCTTTCACCACGAACGACGTACCAGCGATTATATCGCAGTTTTCTTCATGTCTCACGTGACCTATACTGACCTGTGACGTCACAGCCATCACTGTGCTGTTGAAACCGAAGCAGCTGAAAGAAGAAATTGATTACAAATAGTTTAACGATCGTAGGCGAATACCACGTCGCGATCCATGTATACTAATATCTTACGCATCAGTATAAAGCAGAAAGCACGCAACCAAAAAATTTGGTGCGTATACGCTTTTAACAGTCTTGCCTGGCCGCCCAATGATATAAAAAGCGACTAATATCGCAGAAAGCATCGCCATATACATTCAGCAGGGAAGAACTTTTCGCCGTTGTCCAAAAGGTCTTATACGTCGGCGTGTCCTTTTTTCTCCGTATAAATATACCGCAAGCGTCACCGTTCTGGACAGACATTTATTTTAACGGCAGACAACAAAGTCGGAAGAAAAGACAGCGGCTAATATTGACAACAATGCGCCCGAGTAAAAGAAAAAAAAACAAGCGCTTCTCCATCTGCCTTGACAGCACCCCCCCCCCCCCCCCTTTCTTCTTCGTGAAGATATACAATATGCTCAGCAGAGTCAGCGGGCTCGGCGCGGGCCTCATTCCGACTAAGGCTAAACAGACGACCCGTGTGCTGCGCGATGTCAGTAAACGTTAGGAAACCCCCACGAGGCTGAAAAGAATGCGCAGCCCAGTCCCTAGCACGTGCGTCGCAACCCACATCGGGTTCATAAAAACCTAAAAGAACCCGCGCTTTGGCGTACTTTGACTGTTCTATGTAAACAATGCAAAGTACCTGATCAAACCTGCGTGGTCAGATCGCGAGCGCGTAGTAACAGCGCGCCTGCGGAAGCCGGCGCCTCGCGTGGGTTGTACTGCAGGGACACAAGGAACCATAGTCGGATACAATTCAAGAACGAAGCGGAAGATGCCCCTCAAAGGAGGCTCTCCAGCCAATGGCGTCGACTGCTTTGCATGACGCCGCGGCTAATCCGATTAAGCACTGATTATATCCAATTCATGTGTAACTCCCTGACATTTCACGCTAGCAGGTCCAAGGGGATCGGTCAGTGGGGAGAATCGGTCGACACTATTGGCTGGAGAGGCTCCTTCGAGGGGAATTTACTGCTTCGTTCTTGAGTTGTATCCGACTATATAGCTGCCCACCAATGATACAGTGCAGCTTCGGCCAAGAAAACCGTTTGCCTAACGCACCTGGCTCCAACTCCATCGATGGCGACGCGGAAACGAAGGATTTGCCAGTGCAGTGCTCAGCACACCGTACAAAAGCAAGACAACAGCTTCGGCGCAACAACTGCGCTCCTTTGCGCATATGCTGCGCCAGCGGAGCGCTTGCGCGCGGTGACGTAACACGCACATGCTGTCCCGCTCCGTGCTGTCATGCTGCACGACGACCGTCACTCATGTGGGCCCGCGGGCATGCGCAGCGCAATATATCAGCTGGCCCGCAAAACACACACACAAAACAAACAAAGAAAACCCCGCTGTAAACGATTTGCCAGGATGGGCCAACAAAGTGTGATAATGCCTAGCATGAAATCACTGTTCCTCTTTTGCTTTTTTTTTTACAAGTGCTCTCTTATGTAAGTTGCCTCGCTTCCCCGTCGCACTTCGATCGCAGATGCCGCCGATGAGAGAGCTCCGGCTTGGTGTCTGGATTTCACTGGATCTCGATACATGGGCTTCATCGGGAGTTACGCAGTTGGAATATTATCAAAGCGTTCTGAGGCGCCTGTAGCTAAGGCCCGTCTCACATGCTGCGACTGGACCGAAAATATTCGGTGTAGTCGGTGAGGCCGCAGTGCGATTTTCGGTCACTGCTTTCACATGCAATACCGACACAACGAATTCGGTCGGAGGAACAGGCAAGGTTACTTGATGCCTGCATAGACAACCCATTATTAAACACGACAGAAACATTACACAGAATGTGTTGATGATTTTATGACCAGCGTATTTTTAGATGCAAGGCATTATTCCGTATGCTTTCATTAGAATAAACAGTTTTGCTTCCACCGCGGTAACAGCTCCCACGTGACCGCACGCAGTCTCTGCGCTCCCCATTGGTCAGTCGCAGAGCGAACACACCGACGCCGCGACTGAATTCCAACCGGACGGAACTCGGATCGCAAGCCGTCTGCGACTAGACCGACGGCCCTCCCCAGTCGCAGACCGACGGAATTCGCAGTGTCGCAGGCGAAAATCGCATGCATGTGAAACGGGCCTAAAGGCCGTTTCACATGATGCGATTGTTGCCGCAGCGCAGTGCGATTTGTGCCGCTGTGCGACAGAAATGCGCGTCGTTCTCGCCGCAGGGCCACTGCGACAGACTTTCAACAACTTGGTCGCATTGTCGCAGCGATGGCCACAGTAGTCAGCCAATAGGAGTTCAGCGACATGACAGGAAAATCTCGAAAACGTCTTATTGAACTTAATAATACATCACGGCTCAATATTATTACTCACGATTACGAAATCAACGCCTGCCACGATGTTTGACATTTATTGCAGCCGAAGAATTTTCCTCCACTGAAAGGCCGCAACGACAGAAATCGTTGGCATGTGAAACGGCGGCTGCGATTACCGTCGCAACGACAGTGCGACCGGGCCGTAATTTTTCGTTCCCGTCGCACCATGTGAAACAGGCTTAAGGCGGCGACGGCGGCCAATCGCGAGGCCTGTTCCCCGAGAACGCGCCGTGCCTGCGGTCCCTCAGCCGCGACTCCAGTTCCACACATTTCACACTCCACGCTCCTCTGCGCAGTCTTGACGAGAGTTCGGAACCTGCGCTATCGGGCATCGTAAAAGCGCGCCGGCCTCCCGAATTCAAAGCCGGAGGCAAGCTCCCTCTCCCCTTTCAGCTTCGTATACACAGAAAGCAGGCTTCGGCTCTCTTTGTAGCCTAGCCGCACGAAGCGCGGAAAAGAAGCGACCAGCTGGGCAAACCTCAGCGGCGCGCACACACGGACTCTATAGTACGGGCAACCAAATACCCAAAAAACGGACGCCTGAACGGGGCCAAATGGAGGGAAGTTCGGCAGGAGAAAAAAAAAAGACAGTAAACAGCCAACGCGCACGCACACGAAACGCAACACGACGCGGGGAAAAAAAAACACGCACCTGACCGGCCAAAAAGCCCCTTCGGTTGACTCCTAAGCAGTATACAGACTGAATTTTCCGTTGCACGTTTCATTCTTTGGAATGGTGCGTGAGACAGTGCACATGGGTCACCTACGAGGAATACGTCAGTGCTCGGTAAACGACCCAAAGTTCAATTTCTTCCCTCACGCATAGTTTCGCTTTTGGCTCCAGCCGCTAAATGATGGGGCTGTGACGTCACAAGCAGGGTTAAGATCCCGTGAGGTGTGCAAAAAAATGCGATAACTGTCTGTTCACTCACTTTCATTCCGGCAGGCTAGCTAAAGAGCTGGAGAGAATAAGAACCGGTACAGAGCGATTATAACGTGTTTCCTGCATGCCTCACGTGACAGCAGCCTAACTTGCGACGTCACAACCTCCGCACGCGGTTGCAGAAACCAAAAACGAAACTACATAAAAAAATATTCAAACGAGAATCTGCTGGGCGCAGGCCATTTCCACGCGGTGATCCATGTTAACCGGTACAACGCGCACTATTCCGAGAAAAAAAAAGCATGCGACAAAATTTGGCGTCTTCAGCGCTTCAAACAAATGCGTTCAAATACCCTGAAAGACGGGGCGTAGCACGGCTGGCCCTAGCATAACAGCACAGACGAGGCAGCTAGGGGTGTGTCAAGGGGGAAAGGCGAAGCTCAAAATGAGTGGGGCAGTGGGCTGTAAAAGTCAGGGTATGGAGAAAGCCGTCAAGCGCGCACAGACCTTGACATCTAGGTCCAGAGCAGCGGTACGAGAGCGAACACTATTAGGACACGAGGCGTGGCTGGTGCTCAGTGTGTCGCCGTGTAGTGGACAACTCGGATTGGGGACAACCTCAGCGATATCGATGCAGCTGAGATGTCGCGAAACCGCGGTGCGGGCCCCAAGTTGACCAAGTTGCGTACTTGTCGGTTCCCTGGGTGAGTTAGCCGGAAATCTGAATACGATACTCGTACACCACCTTCGGACAGACAGTTCGGGGGGACGACACCGCGTCGATATTCGGACCGTTAGCGACACGCTACCCGCCGCGGTGGCTCAGTGCTTAGGGCGCTCGACTACTGATCCGGAGTTCCCGGGTTCGAACCCGACCGCGGCGGCTGCGTTTTCATGGAGGAAAAACGCTAAGGCGCCCGTGTGCTGTGCGATGTCAGTGCACGTTAAAGATCCCCATGTGGTCGAAATTATTCCGGAGCCCTCCACTACGGGACCTACTTCTCCATTTGTTCTTTCTCTCCCTCCTTTATCCCTTCCCTTACGGCGCGGTTCGGGTGTCCAACGATATATATGAGACAGATACTGCGCCATTTCCTTTCCCCAAAAACCAATTATTATTATTAGCGACACGCTGCATCCCAGAGGCCGGAGAGAGTCGAGGGACGAGGCCCCCGCACGCGCTCGGTCGCCGCGGTCTTCCAAAACCAGCGCGTGCGCATCTAGAGAATCGTGAAAAGCTTCACACACACACGGAGGAGCAAAAAACAAACAAAAAACAAACAAACCAACCAGCAAGAGGACGAAAAAGGGGGAACAGCGGCTTAAAGAAACTCCAAAGGGAACGTACACGCACAGAGTAGGTTCGTTTATGCAGTTTCATAAAAGAGCAGAGGCGAGTTGCGTGAAGAGAGAGAGAGGGAACGGTGAAAGGGGGGCTGCTGCTGCCAGAGTCCAGGTGCGTCCAACGAGCTGGCCAAGATCGGGGATGACAGGCCGCGCTGGCTGCCGCCACAGCTGACATTGAGCGAGTTCGGGCGAAATGCTGGGCGCAGACCCACGAGAGAGAGAGAGAGAGAGAGAGAGAGAGAGAGAGAGAGAGAGAGAGAGAGAGAGAGAGAGAGAGAGAGAGAGAGAGAG
Organism: Amblyomma americanum; assembly: GCF_052857255.1. Taxonomy (NCBI): domain Eukaryota; kingdom Metazoa; phylum Arthropoda; class Arachnida; order Ixodida; family Ixodidae; genus Amblyomma; species Amblyomma americanum. The sequence goes on from NC_135498.1 coordinate 26,687,384, forward strand.
AGAGAGAGGGGGGGGGGGGGGAAGGTTGCGAGCGCGCGAAAGGTTCTGATCCCCCCCACCTTGCCCGCACTCCAAATCCATAACGCATGCAAGAGGCAGCAGCGAACAGCCCGAACGCAAGCAGGCGTGGATGAGGGAGAGAGAGAGAGAGCACGCATGCATGCATGCACGAAGTAAGCTGTCGCGCGACCGACCGCACGTCCCGAGCGAAAGAAGCCCAGCAGCCCAGCGAGGAAGGCGCTTCTGCTGAACGTGCACTCATGTATCATAAACGGCGCCCGAGACGTGTCGTGCAGGTACATACATAGGTATGCAGCGGATAAACGATTAGGCCGCCCGCATGCGACTGCACTTTTCCAGGTTGGCGGCAAGCGCGAGCAGCCTGTCCGTCGTCAAGGGTTGAAAAGCGAACCAGTCATCGCTTCAAAAAAAAAAAAAAAAAGAACAGATAAACTCTCGAGCTGTGTGTATATACGTGCATCGAGTTGTCGACGCGACGACTCTCCCCAGATGTTTGACAGCGACGCGTCGGTCTCCGTGGACAGCCGCGTCAAACCATAACAAAACATCAAAGACCAACGGGTTTCTACACAACTTCCACGCTACACCGTCGGAAATATGCGAGAGGTATACGCCGTGTACACAGTGGGGAAGGCCAAGGCTAATGTTGCAGCCTGCTCTGGCTTTTTGCTGCGCGCTCCGGAACACTGCCGCCATCGGGATGCGGCCGTCGGCAATCGATGCTTCATCTCCATACGGCAAAAAAAAAAAAGCGCGAAAGTTTCATCTTTGTCCTGTTCGCAAACACCTGCCGGACGAAATAGGTTGTTGGCGTGCGCGACCAATGGCTCGATCGGAGCTGGGAATACGCAGCGCAGAAGGCCTCTTCCCGCTTCACGACAAACAGTTAGAATCGGAAACGCGCAGTTTTATTTCCCGGTAAATATTTACGCCCTCTGCTGAGCGAGGAATAAAGCGCAGTATAACGTTTATGCCTGCACTTTTGCAGTCAACAGGCGGTGACGGGCCCTGAAATGCTCTTAACACCCGCTGATTCACTATCGTCGAAAACAAGTCAAGAAAAAAGAGTGAAAGAAGAAAGAAAAAGGTGCCGTTATTCCGGAGCCCTCCACTACGGCACCTATTTCTTCCTTTCTTCTTTCACTCCCTCCTTTATCCCTTCCCTTACGGCGCGGTTCAGGTGTCCAACGATATATGAGACAGATACTGCGCCATTTCCTTTCCCCCCAAAACCAATTATTACTATTATTAAAAAGCGGATTTTTCCCGTCAAAATACCCCTTCCAGCCAATGGCGTCGGCTGATTCTTATGACCCTGCTAGCGTGACAGTGCAGGGACCGGCGCCACATTGTTGAGAGGAGTCTATCCCCGACCACAGAGGGTAGGGGATTATCCCCTTTCACCTACCACTCCCTCATTTGTCACACGAGAAGGGTCATTAGAATCGCCCGACGCCACTGGCTGGAAGGGGGTCTTTTGAAAGGGAATAGCCGCTGCGTTCTTGAATTGTATCCCGCTATACCAATTTCGAGGTACAATCCACGTTTTCGGCCTAACACTAGCCAAGCCAAACGCGAAACTTCGTCTTCCCGACATTCCAGCGGAGGATGAAGCGTGAAGGATGGAGTGGATGAAAAAGCTCGCACAGACGGTGGCGCCAGCTTTCCCTTTAAGTAATGTTTAAAAACTACGATGGCAGCGATAAGCAGACGCAGCGCTTACCGCTAGCGCTGGCGTGAAGGGCGTGACAGCCAGCGCCTGCGTCGCTGTCCTGTCACCTTTCAAGTGGCAGCATGCTCGACTAAATGATCTGTTCGTTTGTACCAAGAACGTTTAAGAGCGCTACAATGTGGCGCGCAAGCAGGCAAGCCAAATGGTATTATTTTGCATTTCGCGGGCATATGCGGTAAACAGAAGCAAACTATCGCGCAATACAAAGTTAGAAACTGTTCAATCAGACGTTTAGCAGACCGCTCTACAACTTTCTAACTGGAATTTTTTGCGCATCTTTGTTGCTCGCAAAATTAATTAAATAGCCGTCATTAATTAAGCAAATTAGCAGAATACAAGAACAGTGTGACTTGCTCCATACAACAGCCAGCGACATGCATTTGGTCGCGTCGTCTTAGAGTGCCTCGGCATGTTTTTAAGCCCTGGCTAAAGTTAGCTGCCACACCCTGTATATAGTGCTGTCTGTTGTTGCCAGGAAGAAAGAAAAGGAAAGGAAAGTGCACATGCCTGCCCACTGGCTCAAGCCGAGCCACAATCGCTACCACGTGCAGATAGTAGGAGAGTTGAAAGATGGGATAGAAAGACAGGATAGTAAAGACACGCTAAAGACAAGGCCGATCCCGGAGGCAGTGCAATACCGGGCCAACCGGTTGCGGGAGTGAAGCATCCTTCAAACTCTCCGCCACATTTCCAAAAATAAGTCCAATTGGACCAGCAACAGATACTCTACAGGGTCCGGACATTCGCCTTCCTTCTGTATATAGTGAGTGCTTCCCAGCGCCTGTACTTTATAAGACACTGTCTCGAGAAGATCCGCACCACATTCCAGGCGTCCCTCCAGGCTTTTTATATATATATATATATATATATATATATATATATATATATATATATATATATATATATATATATATATATATATATATATATATATATATATATATATATATATATATACAAACAAATGAAATGAGGGGCTCCTTTGACAAACATATTAAGGAACCCAACAGTCACCGAAAACCCAGGTGCATAGGGGAATTTTTCTAGTTTTTTTTTCAATTTCTAGTGCCAATCAATTGCCTTTAAAAAAAAGTACTTATAAAGCAGCAGAAAAAACAACCATTCCGCCGGTGGTATCCGAACCCACGACCTCCGAATATCGCTATTGGCACTAGAAACTGAAAAAAAAATAGAAAAATTTCCCCTATGTACCTGGGTTTTCGGTGACTGTTGGCTTCCTTAATATATGTATATATATATATATATATATGTATATACCAAAAGTGATTTCTGGCAGCTGATTTGGTCAATATAATATAAAATCACCAAAAATTGAAGAAACATAACAGGATTTAATTCACGACGTTTCGGCTGGAGGACCAGCCTTTTTCGAGTCCTCCTGGTCCTCCAGCCGAAACGTCGTGAATTAAATCCTGTTATGTTTCTTCAATTTTTGGTGATTATATATATATATATATATATATATATATATGAAAACGGGCGCTTAGGGCATCACCTACTGCCGTGCAACTGCCAAGGCGCGCACCTACGTAACCTGCATATCCGGCAGACTGTAACGACATGCCGTTAATTGCGCAACACGTCCTCACCACAGACGCACCAAAGAGCTGCAGCCAAGTGCAGAGATAGGCGATTCCGGTCTCGGAGGCCTCATGGCGGCCACCGCCGGCGATGGGGAGCGCTCTCCTTTGCATATTAAAACACACATCCGACGGTCTCCCCGCAGCCGCTTCTTTGTGCGCGAGGCAAGTAAAAGGGTTTCCGCTCGGATTTCGCACACACGTGCGCTTATACCTCCCGTCTTCAACCATGGGCTGGAGGCTGTTCGGAGCTATAGGCCAGCTGAAGCGCAGCAAGGCGCTGAGATGAACGCAAGCAGCTAACGAACGAAAGATGCCGGCTGGAATTATGAAAAGGGACCGTGGTTGCTGTTCCCCACACAACGGGGGCGTGGTGTCTTCTTTTCTGCGCATGCATGCATGCGATGCCGTCTCTCTCAAAATCCCCGCTGTCCACCCTTATGAAAATGGTCTATAGACCATCTACAGACTTCTTATAGACTACTGCCTACCTATAGATATTTCCGTTTGTCTATTCATAGTCTACAGACTGTCTAAGAAAAAAAGTACTACAAATGTGTATCGCCATAAACCTATAGATTCTAGAAGGGTTTTGAGGCGGGCTAGTTGGTGCATTTCGTTCATGATTGAACTGCGCGAAAGAAACGGGGACAAAGAAGAAACACGTACACACACACTGCGCGCACACACACACACACACACACACACACACACACACACACACACACACACACACACACACACACACACACACACACACACACACACACACACACACACACACACACACACACACACACACACACACACACACACACACACACACACACAGACGTACACACACACATCACACATAGATTCTCTATAGGATTTTCATTGCCTACAGACTATAGTCTATAGAATGCCTACACACTTTATAGACAAAAGTCAGTGCACAGTCTATAGACTGTCCAAAGAAATTTTTGTGAGGGCAGTTATTCAAGCAAGGCAGCAATGTGGGCTAGTTGGTTGTACATTTGATGGGAATAACGCGCTACACACTAACAAAAACGACAACTGAAACGACCGACACAGGACAAGCGCGCACTAACAACTGAGATTTATTCTGGTACGAGGGTACATAAATACATTTCCTGGCCATGCTCAAAACATTCAAATCATTGCCATCGGCTGTGTCGCACGCTCCTTCGTTTCTTGATTAGATCTAACTCCTCACTTGATAACAACACCGAGGGTGTGCTTACCCTCTCGTCTTCACCGGCCTCCAATATCTCAAAGGCTTCTTTTATTTCTCTTTCTTTCTAGTCCCTTGCACGAGTTAAAATTGTAGCCCGTTCAAAGTAAGGTGAACATTTGTGATTTGCGCAATGGGGAGCAAAGTTCCCAGGATTCGTTATTTTTCCTAAGTTATTGCTGTGCTCTTTCAACCTGGTGTTTAGACATCTGCCTGATTGAATTATGTAGCTCATG